>NW_026734385.1:300000-519443 GCF_949786415.1 Peromyscus eremicus | reverse complement strand
CATGCAGTTTCTGGTCCTACGAGCAAGAGTTGTTTTCTGGTAAGGAAAGTCACTATTGCGCTCCCTTAGCCATACACAGTGCGAATAGCACTCGCGTCTGTTAAGTGTACTGGAAATAAGAGGAGATACTGTTCTTGTCAGTTTCCTAAGCAAAGTTGAAATAGATATGACCAGTGTGTGTAGGAAGCACAGTTCTTTTGTTCTGAGCAAGCCCACTGTTCGGACCCCATATGAAACACAGTAGAGTAGAAGACTGCTCTTTTCTCAAAAGCAGAGTGTGTTTCTTGTAAGGCGAGCTAGCGTTTGTTTCCCAGTCCTAAATGGAGTTGAATCCCATGCAGTTTCTGGTCCTACGTGCAAGACTTGTTTTCTGGTAAGAAGAGTCACTACTACACTCCCATTGTCATACA
Source organism: Peromyscus eremicus (assembly GCF_949786415.1). Taxonomy (NCBI): domain Eukaryota; kingdom Metazoa; phylum Chordata; class Mammalia; order Rodentia; family Cricetidae; genus Peromyscus; species Peromyscus eremicus. The sequence goes on along the minus strand of NW_026734385.1, from coordinate 519,033 downwards.
CAGGGCAAATAGCACTGTCGTCTGTTCCCAGCATGTACAGTGTATTGGACTGAAGAGAATCTACTGTTCTTGTCAGTTTCCTAAGCAGAGTTGAACTAGATATGGCCCGTGTGTGTAGGAAGCACAGTTCTTTTATTCTGAGCAAGCTCACTCTTCGGACCCCATAGGAAACACAGTAGAGTAGAAGAGTGCTCTTTTCTCAAAAGCAGAGTGTGTTTCTTGTAAGGCTAGCTAGTGTTTGTTTCGTAGTCAGAAATGGAGTTGAATCCTATGCAGTTTCTGGTCCTACGAGCAAGAGTTGTTTTCTGGTAAGAAGAGTCACTATTCGCTCCCATTGCCATACATAGTGCAAATAGCACTCGCGTCTCATCCCAGCAAGTACACTGTATTGGACTGAAGAAGAGCTACTGTTCTTGTCAGTTTCCTAAGCAGAGTTGAACTAGATATGGCCCATGTGTGTAGGAAGCACAGTTCTTTTGTTCTGAGCAAGCTCACTGTTCTGGCCCTATTGGAAACAGAGTAGATTAGAAGAATGCTCTTTTCTCAAAAGCAGAGTGTGTTTCTTGTAAGGCGAGCTAGCGTTTGTTTCCCAGTCCTAAATGGAGTTGAATCCCATGCAGTTTCTGGTCCTACAAGCAAGAGTTGTTTTCTGGTAAGAAGAGTCACTATTGTGCTCCCTTAGCCATACACAGTGCAAGTAGCACTCTCGTCTGTTCCCAGCAAGTACAGTGTATTGGACAGAAGAGGAGCTACTGTTCTTGTCAGTTTCCTAAGCAGAGTGGAACTAGATATGGCCCGTGTGTGTAGGAAACACAGTTCTTTTGTTCTGAGCAAGCTCACTGTTAGGACCCCATAGGAAACACAGTAGAGTAGAAGAGTGCTCTTTTCTCAAAAGCATAGTGTGTTTCTTGGAAGGCTAGCTAGTGTTTGTTTCCTACTCAGAAATGGAGTTGAATCCCATGCACTTTCTGGTCCCATGAGCAAGAGTTGTTTTCTGGTAAGAAGAGTCACTATTGTGTTCCCATTTTCATTTACAGGGCAAATAGCACTGGTGTCTGTTCCCAGCAAGTACAGCGTATTGGACTGAAGAGGATCTACTGTTCTTGTCAGTTTCCTAAGCAGAGTTGAACTAGATATGGCCCGTGTGTAATAAGCACAGTTCTTTTGTTCTGAGCAAGCTCACTATTCTGGCCCTATAGGAAACACAGTAGAGTAGAAGAATGCTCTTTTCTCATAAGCAGAGTGTGTTTCTTGTAAGGGGAGCTGGCGTTTGTTTCCCAGTCCTAAATAGAGTTGAATCACATGCACTTTTTGGTCCTACGAGCAAGAGTTGTTTTCTGGTAAGAAGAGTCACTATTCGTTCCCATTGCCATACATAGTGCAAATAGCACTCGCGTCTCCTCCCAGCAAGTACACTGTATTGGACTGAAGAGGAGCTATTGTTCTTGTCAGTTTCCTAAGCAGAGTTGAACTAGATATGGCCCGTGTGTGTAGGAAGCACAGTTCTTTTGTTCTGAGCAAGCTCACTGTTCTGGCCCTATAGGAAACACAGTAGAGTAGTAGAGTGCTCTTTTCTCAAAAGCAGAGTGTGTTTCTTGTAAGGCGAGCTAGCGTTTGTTTCCCAGTCCTAAATGGAGTTGAATCCCATGCAGTTTCTGGTCCTACGAGCAAGAGTTGTTTTCTGGTAAGAAGAGTCACTATTGTGCTCCTGATGCCATACACAGTACAAATAGCAATCGCGTCTGTTCCCAGCAAGTACAGTGTATTGGTCAGAAGAGGAGCTAATGTTCTTGTCAGTTTCCTAAGCAGAGTTGAATGGATATGGCCCATCTGTTTAGGAAGAACAGCTCTTTTGTTCTGAGCAATCTCACTGTTCGTTCCCAATAGGGAACACAGAAGAGTAGAAGAGTGCTCTTTTCTCAAAAGCAGAGTGTGTTTCTTGGAAGGCTAGCTAGTGTTTGTTTCCCAGTCAGAAACGGAGTTGAATCCCATGCAATTTCTGGTCCTACGAGCAAGAGTCGTTTTGTGGTAAGAAGAGTCACTATAGGGCTCCCATTGCCATACACAGTGCAAGTAGCACTCTCGTCTGCTCCCAGAAAGTACAGTGCATTGGACTGAAGAGGATCTACTGTTCTTGTCAGTTTCCTAAGCAGAGTTGAAATAGATATGATCCGTGTGTATAGGAAGCACAGTTCTTTTGTTCTGAGAAAGCTCACTATTCTGGCCCTATAGGAAACACAATAGAGTAGATGAGTGCCCCTTTCTCAAAAGCAGAGTGTGTTTCTTCTAAGGCGAGCTAGCGTTTGTTTCCCAGTCCTAAATGGAGTTGAATCACATGCAGTTTCTGGTCCTACAAGCAAGAGTTGTTTTCTGGTAAAAAGAGTCACTATTGAGCTCCCATTGTCATACACAGTGCAAATAGCACTCGCGTCTGCTCCCAGCAAGTACAGTGTATTGGACTGAAGAGGAGCTACTGTTCTTGTCAGTTTCCTAAGCAGAGTTGAACTAGATATGGCCCGTGTGTGTAGGAACACAGTTCTTTTGTTCTGAGCAAGCTCATTGTTCTGACCCCATAGGAAACACAGTAGAGTAGAAGAGTGCTCTTTTCTCAAAAGCAGAGTGTGTTTCTTGTAAGGCTAGCTAGAGTTTGTTTCCCAGTCCTAAATGGAGTTTAATCCCATGCAGTTTCTGGTCCTACGAGCAAGAGTTGTTTTCTGGTAAGGAAAGTCACTATTGCGCTCCCTTAGCCATACACAGTGCGAATAGCACTCGCGTCTGTTAAGTGTACTGGAAATAAGAGGAGATACTGTTCTTGTCAGTTTCCTAAGCAAAGTTGAAATAGATATGACCAGTGTGTGTAGGAAGCACAGTTCTTTTGTTCTGAGCAAGCCCACTGTTCGGACCCCATATGAAACACAGTAGAGTAGAAGACTGCTCTTTTCTCAAAAGCAGAGTGTGTTTCTTGTAAGGCGAGCTAGCGTTTGTTTCCCAGTCCTAAATGGAGTTGAATCCCATGCAGTTTCTGGTCCTACGTGCAAGACTTGTTTTCTGGTAAGAAGAGTCACTACTACACTCCCATTGTCATACACAGGGCAAATAGCACTGTCGTCTGTTCCCAGCATGTACAGTGTATTGGACTGAAGAGAATCTACTGTTCTTGTCAGTTTCCTAAGCAGAGTTGAACTAGATATGGCCCGTGTGTGTAGGAAGCACAGTTCTTTTATTCTGAGCAAGCTCACTCTTCGGACCCCATAGGAAACACAGTAGAGTAGAAGAGTGCTCTTTTCTCAAAAGCAGAGTGTGTTTCTTGTAAGGCTAGCTAGTGTTTGTTTCGTAGTCAGAAATGGAGTTGAATCCTATGCAGTTTCTGGTCCTACGAGCAAGAGTTGTTTTCTGGTAAGAAGAGTCACTATTCGCTCCCATTGCCATACATAGTGCAAATAGCACTCGCGTCTCATCCCAGCAAGTACACTGTATTGGACTGAAGAAGAGCTACTGTTCTTGTCAGTTTCCTAAGCAGAGTTGAACTAGATATGGCCCATGTGTGTAGGAAGCACAGTTCTTTTGTTCTGAGCAAGCTCACTGTTCTGGCCCTATTGGAAACAGAGTAGATTAGAAGAATGCTCTTTTCTCAAAAGCAGAGTGTGTTTCTTGTAAGGCGAGCTAGCGTTTGTTTCCCAGTCCTAAATGGAGTTGAATCCCATGCAGTTTCTGGTCCTACAAGCAAGAGTTGTTTTCTGGTAAGAAGAGTCACTATTGTGCTCCCTTAGCCATACACAGTGCAAGTAGCACTCTCGTCTGTTCCCAGCAAGTACAGTGTATTGGACAGAAGAGGAGCTACTGTTCTTGTCAGTTTCCTAAGCAGAGTTGAACTAGATATGGCCCGTGTGTGTAGGAAACACAGTTCTTTTGTTCTGAGCAAGCTCACTGTTAGGACCCCATAGGAAACACAGTAGAGTAGAAGAGTGCTCTTTTCTCAAAAGCATAGTGTGTTTCTTGTAAGGCTAGCTAGTGTTTGTTTCCTACTCAGAAATGGAGTTGAATCCCATGCACTTTCTGGTCCCATGAGCAAGAGTTGTTTTCTGGTAAGAAGAGTCACTATTGTGTTCCCATTTTCATTTACAGGGCAAATAGCACTGGTGTCTGTTCCCAGCAAGTACAGCGTATTGGACTGAAGAGGATCTACTGTTCTTGTCAGTTTCCTAAGCAGAGTTGAACTAGATATGGCCCGTGTGTAATAAGCACAGTTCTTTTGTTCTGAGCAAGCTCACTATTCTGGCCCTATAGGAAACACAGTAGAGTAGAAGAATGCTCTTTTCTCATAAGCAGAGTGTGTTTCTTGTAAGGGGAGCTGGCGTTTGTTTCCCAGTCCTAAATAGAGTTGAATCACATGCACTTTTTGGTCCTACGAGCAAGAGTTGTTTTCTGGTTAGGAAAGTCACTACTGTGCTCCCTTAGCCATACACAGTGCAAATAGCACTCGCGTCTGTTCCCAGCAAGTACACTGTATTGGAAAGAAGAGGAGATACTGTTCTTCTCAGTTTCCTAACCAGAGTTGAACTAGATATGGCCCGTGTGTGTAGGAAGCACAGTTCTTTTGTTTTGAGCAAGCTCACTGTTCTGGCCCTTTAGGAAACACAGTAGAGTAGTAGAGTGCTCTTTTCCAAAAGCAGAGTATGTTTCTTCTAAGGGGAGCTAGCGTTTGTTTCCCAGTCCTAAATGGAGTTGAATCACATGCAGTTTTTGGTCCTACGAGCAAGAGTTGTTTTCTGGTAAGAAGAGTCACTATTGTGCTCCAATTGCCATACAAGTGCAAATAGCACTCGTTTCAGTTCCCAGCAAGTACAGTGTGTTGGAATGAAGAGGAGCTACTGTTCTTGTCAGTATCCTAAGCAGAGTTGAACTAGATATGGCCCGTGCATGTAGGAAGCACAGTTCATTTGTTCTGAGCAAGCTCACTCTTCTGGCCCTATAGGAAACACAGTAGAGTAGAAGAGTGCTCTTTTCTCAAAAGCAGAGTGTGTTTCTTGTAAGGCGAGCTAGCGTTTTTTTCCGAGTCCTAAATGGAGTTGAATCCCATGCAGTTTCTGGTCCTATGAGCAAGAGTTATTTTCTGGTAAGATGAGTCACTATTGTGCTCCTGATGCCATACACAGTGCAAATAGCAATCGCGTCTGTTCCCAGCAGGTACAGTGTATTGGAGAGAAGAGGATCTACTGTCCTTGTCAGTTTCCTAAGCAGAGTTGAATGGATATGGTCCGTCTGTGTAGGAAGAACAGCTCTTTTGTTCTGAGCAATCTCACTGTTCAGTCCCAAAAGGAAACACAGTAGAGTAGAAGAGTGCTCTGTTCTCAAAAGCAGAGTGTGTTTCTTGTAGGGCTAGCTAGTGTTTGTTTCCCAGTCAGAAACAGAGTTGAATCACATGCAGTTTCTGCTCCTACGAGCAAGAGTTGTTTTCTGGTAAGAAGAGTCACTATAGCGCTCCCATTGCCATACACAGTGCAAATAGCACTCGCTTCTGCTTCCAGCAATTACACTGTATTGGACTGAAGAGGATCTACTGTTCTTTTCAGTTTCCTAAGCAGAGTTGAACTAGATGTGTCCCGTGTGTAGGAAGCACAGTTCTTTTGTTCTGAGCAAGCTCACTGTTCTGGCCCTATAAGAAACACAGTAGAGTAGAAAAGTGCTCTTTTCTCAAAAGCAGAGTGTGTTTCTTGTAAGGCAAGCTAGCGTTTTTTTCCCAGTACTACATGGAGTTGAATCACACGCAGTTTCTGGTCCTACAAGCAAGAGTTGTTTTCTGGTAAGAAGAGTCACTATTGTGCTCCCATTGCCATACACAGTGCAAATAGCTCTTGTGTCTGCTCCCAGCAAGTACAGTGTATTGGAATGAAGAGGAGCTACTATTCTTGTCAGTTTCCTAAGCAGAGTTGAACTAGATATGACCCGTGTGTGTAGGAAGCACAGTTCTTTTGTTCTGAGCAAGCTCAGTGTTCTGGGCCTATAGGAAACACAGTAGAATAGAAGAGTGCTCTTTTCTCAAAAGCAGAGTGTGTTTCTTGTAAGGCGAGCTAGCGTTTGTTTCCCAGTTCTAAATGGAATTGAATAACATGCAGGTTCTGGTACTACGAGCAAGAGTTGTTTTCTGGTTAGGAAAGACATTATGGTGCTCCCTTTGCCATACACAGTGCAAATAGCACTCGCCTCTGCTCCCAGCAAGTACAGTGTATTGGACTGAAGAGGTGCTACTGTTCTTGTCAGTTTCCTAAGCAGAGTTGAACTAGATATGGCCCATGTGTGTAGGAAGCCGAGTTCTTTTGTTCTTAGCAAGCTCACTGTTCTGGCCTTATTGGAAACACAGTAGAGTAGAAGAGTGCTCTTTTCTCAAAAGCAGAGAGTGTTACTTGTAAGGCTAGCTAGCGTTTGTTTCCCAGTCCTAAATGGAGTTGAATCCCATGCAGTTTCTGGTCCTACGAGCAAGAGTTGTTTTCTGGTAAGAAGAGTCACTATTGCCCTCCCATTGACATACATAGTGCAAATAGCACTCGTGTCTGTTGCCAGCATGTACAGTGTATTGGACAGAAGAGGAGCTACTGTTCTGGTCAGTTTACTAAGCAGAGTTGAACTAGATATGGCCCGTGTGTGTAGGAAGCACAATTCTTTTGTTCTGAGCAAGCTCACTATTCTGGCACTATAGGAAACACAGTAGAGTAGAAGAGTGCTCTTTTCTCAAAAGCAGAGTGTGTTTCTTGTAAGGCAAGCTAGCGTTTGTTTCCCAGTCCTAAATGGATTTGAATCCCATGCAGTTTCTGGTCCTATGAGCAAGAGTTGTTTTCTGGTAAGAAGAGTCACTATTGTGCTCCCACTGCCATACACAGTGCAAATAGCACTCTCGTCTGTTCCCAGCAAGTGCAGTGTATAGGACAGAAGAGGAGCTACTGTTCTTGTCAGTTTCCTAAGCAGATTTGAACTAGATGTGGCCCGTGTGTGTAGGAAGCAGAGTTCTTTAGTTCTGAGCAAGCTCACTATTCTGGCCCTATAGGAAACACAGTAGAGTAGAAGGGTGCTCTTTTCTCATAAGCAGAGTGTGTTTCTTGTAAGGCTAGCAAGTTTTTGTTTCCTAGTCAGAAATGGAGTTGAATCCCATGCAGTTTCTGGTCCTATGAGCAAGAGTTGTTTTCTGGTAAGAAGAGTCACTATTGTGCTCCCATTGTCATTCACAGGGCAAATAGCACTGGCGTCTCTTCTCAGCAATTACAGTGTATTAAACTGAACAGGAGCTACTGTTCTTGTCACTTTCCTATGTAGAATTGTACTAGATATGGCCCGTGTGTGTAGGAAGCACAGTTCTTTTGTTCTGAGCAAATTCACTGTTCTGGCCCTATAGGAAACACAGTATAGTAGAAGAGTGCTCTTTTCTCAAAAGCATAGTGTGTTTCTTGTAAGGCGAGCTAGCGTTTGTTTCCTACTCAGAAATGGAGTTGAATCCCATGCACTTTCTGGTCCCATGAGCAAGAGTTGTTTTCTGGTAAGAAGAGTCACTATTGTGTTCCCATTTTCATTTACAGGGCAAATAGCACTGGTGTCTGTTCCCAGCAAGTACAGCGTATTGGACTGAAGAGGATCTACTGTTCTTGTCAGTTTCCTAAGCAGAGTTGAACTAGATATGGCCCGTGTGTAATAAGCACAGTTCTTTTGTTCTGAGCAAGCTCACTATTCTGGCCCTATAGGAAACACAGTAGAGTAGAAGAATGCTCTTTTCTCATAAGCAGAGTGTGTTTCTTGTAAGGGGAGCTGGCGTTTGTTTCCCAGTCCTAAATAGAGTTGAATCACATGCACTTTTTGGTCCTACGAGCAAGAGTTGTTTTCTGGTTAGGAAAGTCACTACTGTGCTCCCTTAGCCATACACAGTGCAAATAGCACTCGCGTCTGTTCCCAGCAAGTACACTGTATTGGAAAGAAGAGGAGATACTGTTCTTCTCAGTTTCCTAACCAGAGTTGAACTAGATATGGCCCGTGTGTGTAGGAAGCACAGTTCTTTTGTTTTGAGCAAGCTCACTGTTCTGGCCCTTTAGGAAACACAGTAGAGTAGTAGAGTGCTCTTTTCCAAAAGCAGAGTGTGTTTCTTCTAAGGGGAGCTAGCGTTTGTTTCCCAGTCCTAAATGGAGTTGAATCACATGCAGTTTTTGGTCCTACGAGCAAGAGTTGTTTTCTGGTAAGAAGAGTCACTATTGTGCTCCAATTGCCATACAAGTGCAAATAGCACTCGTTTCAGTTCCCAGCAAGTACAGTGTGTTGGAATGAAGAGGAGCTACTGTTCTTGTCAGTATCCTAAGCAGAGTTGAACTAGATATGGCCCGTGCATGTAGGAAGCACAGTTCATTTGTTCTGAGCAAGCTCACTCTTCTGGCCCTATAGGAAACACAGTAGAGTAGAAGAGTGCTCTTTTCTCAAAAGCAGAGTGTGTTTCTTGTAAGGCGAGCTAGCGTTTTTTTCCGAGTCCTAAATGGAGTTGAATCCCATGCAGTTTCTGGTCCTATGAGCAAGAGTTATTTTCTGGTAAGATGAGTCACTATTGTGCTCCTGATGCCATACACAGTGCAAATAGCAATCGCGTCTGTTCCCAGCAGGTACAGTGTATTGGAGAGAAGAGGATCTACTGTCCTTGTCAGTTTCCTAAGCAGAGTTGAATGGATATGGTCCGTCTGTGTAGGAAGAACAGCTCTTTTGTTCTGAGCAATCTCACTGTTCAGTCCCAATAGGAAACACAGTAGAGTAGAAGAGTGCTCTGTTCTCAAAAGCAGAGTGTGTTTCTTGTAGGGCTAGCTAGTGTTTGTTTCCCAGTCAGAAACAGAGTTGAATCACATGCAGTTTCTGCTCCTACGAGCAAGAGTTGTTTTCTGGTAAGAAGAGTCACTATAGCGCTCCCATTGCCATACACAGTGCAAATAGCACTCGCTTCTGCTTCCAGCAATTACACTGTATTGGACTGAAGAGGATCTACTGTTCTTTTCAGTTTCCTAAGCAGAGTTGAACTAGATGTGTCCCGTGTGTAGGAAGCACAGTTCTTTTGTTCTGAGCAAGCTCACTGTTCTGGCCCTATAAGAAACACAGTAGAGTAGAAAAGTGCTCTTTTCTCAAAAGCAGAGTGTGTTTCTTGTAAGGCGAGCTAGCGTTTGTTTCCCAGTACTACATGGAGTTGAATCACACGCAGTTTCTGGTCCTACAAGCAAGAGTTGTTTTCTGGTAAGAAGAGTCACTATTGTGCTCCCATTGCCATACACAGTGCAAATAGCTCTTGTGTCTGCTCCCAGCAAGTACAGTGTATTGGACTGAAGAGGAGCTACTATTCTTGTCAGTTTCCTAAGCAGAGTTGAACTAGATATGACCCGTGTGTGTAGGAAGCACAGTTCTTTTGTTCTGAGCAAGCTCAGTGTTCTGGGCCTATAGGAAACACAGTAGAATAGAAGAGTGCTCTTTTCTCAAAAGCAGAGTGTGTTTCTTGTAAGGCGAGCTAGCGTTTGTTTCCCAGTTCTAAATGGAATTGAATAACATGCAGGTTCTGGTACTACGAGCAAGAGTTGTTTTCTGGTAAGGAAAGACATTATGGTGCTCCCTTTGCCATACACAGTGCAAATAGCACTCGCCTCTGCTCCCAGCAAGTACAGTGTATTGGACTGAAGAGGTGCTACTGTTCTTGTCAGTTTCCTAAGCAGAGTTGAACTAGATATGGCCCATGTGTGTAGGAAGCCGAGTTCTTTTGTTCTGAGCAAGCTCACTGTTCTGGCCTTATTGGAAACACAGTAGAGTAGAAGAGTGCTCTTTTCTCAAAAGCAGAGAGTGTTACTTGTAAGGCTAGCTAGCGTTTGTTTCCCAGTCCTAAATGGAGTTGAATCCCATGCAGTTTCTGGTCCTACGAGCAAGAGTTGTTTTCTGGTAAGAAGAGTCACTATTGCCCTCCCATTGACATACATAGTGCAAATAGCACTCGTGTCTGTTGCCAGCATGTACAGTGTATTGGACAGAAGAGGAGCTACTGTTCTGGTCAGTTTACTAAGCAGAGTTGAACTAGATATGGCCCGTGTGTGTAGGAAGCACAATTCTTTTGTTCTGAGCAAGCTCACTATTCTGGCACTATAGGAAACACAGTAGAGTAGAAGAGTGCTCTTTTCTCAAAAGCAGAGTGTGTTTCTTGTAAGGCAAGCTAGCGTTTGTTTCCCAGTCCTAAATGGATTTGAATCCCATGCAGTTTCTGGTCCTATGAGCAAGAGTTGTTTTCTGGTAAGAAGAGTCACTATTGTGCTCCCACTGCCATACACAGTGCAAATAGCACTCTCGTCTGTTCCCAGCAAGTGCAGTGTATAGGACAGAAGAGGAGCTACTGTTCTTGTCAGTTTCCTAAGCAGATTTGAACTAGATGTGGCCCGTGTGTGTAGGAAGCACAGTTCTTTAGTTCTGAGCAAGCTCACTATTCTGGCCCTATAGGAAACACAGTAGAGTAGAAGGGTGCTCTTTTCTCATAAGCAGAGTGTGTTTCTTGTAAGGCTAGCAAGTTTTTGTTTCCTAGTCAGAAATGGAGTTGAATCCCATGCAGTTTCTGGTCCTATGAGCAAGAGTTGTTTTCTGGTAAGAAGAGTCACTATTGTGCTCCCATTGTCATTCACAGGGCAAATAGCACTGGCGTCTGTTCTCAGCAATTACAGTGTATTAAACTGAACAGGAGCTACTGTTCTTGTCACTTTCCTATGTAGAATTGAACTAGATATGGCCCGTGTGTGTAGGAAGCACAGTTCTTTTGTTCTGAGCAAGCTCACTGTTCTGGCCCTATAGGAAACACAGTATAGTAGAAGAGTGCTCTTTTCTCAAAAGCAGAGTGTGTTTTTTGTAAGGCGAGCTAGCGTTTGTTTGCCAGTCCTAAGTGGAGTTGAATCACATGCAGTTTCTGGTCCTACAAGCAAGAGTTGTTTTCTGGTAAGAAGAGTCACTATTGCGCTCCCATTGCCATACACAGTGCAAATAGCACTCGCGTCTGTTCACAGCCAAGTACAGTGTATTGTACAGTAGAGGAGCTACTGTTCTTGTCAGTTTCCTAAGCAGAGATTAACTAGAAATGGCCCGTGTGTAGGAAGCACAGTTCTTTTGTTCTGAGCAAGCTCACTGTTCGGACCCTATAGGAAACACAGTAGAGTAGAAGAGTGCTCTGTTCTCAAAAGCAGAGTGGGTTTCTTCTAAGGCAAGCTAGCTTTTGTTTCACAGTCCTAAAAGGAGTTGAATCACATGCAGTTTCTGGTCCTACAGGCAAGAGTTGTTTTCTGGTAAGAAGAGTCACTATTGAGCTCCCATTGTCATACACAGTGCAAATAGCTCTCGCCTCTGCTTCCAGCAAGAACATTGTATTGGACAGAAGAGGAGCTATTGTTCTTGTCAGTTTCCTAAACAGAGTTGAACTAGATATGGCCCGTGTGTGTAGGAAGCACAGTTCTTTTGTTCTGAGCAAGCTCAATGTTCTGGTCCTATAGGAAACACAGTAGAGTAGAAGAGTGCTCTTTACTCAAAAGTAGATTGTGTTTCTTGTAAGGCAAGCGAGCATTTGTTTCCCAGTCCTAAGTGGAGTTGAATCACATGTAGTTTCTGGTCCTACGAGCAAGAGTTGTTTTCTGGTAAGAAGAGACACTATTGTGCCACCATTGCCTTACACAGTGCAAATAGCCCTCGCGTCTGCTCCTAGCAAGTACAGTGTATTGGACTGAAGAGGAGATACTGTTCTTGTCAGGTTCCTAAGCAGAGTTGAACTAGATATGGCCCGTGTGTGTAGGAAGTACACTTCTTTTGTTCTGAGCAAGCTCACTTTTCGGGCCCTATAGGAAACACAGTAGAGTAGAAGACTGCTCTTTTCTCAAAAGCAGAGTGTGTTTCTTCTAAGGCAAGCTAGCTTTTGTTTCCCAGTCCTAAATGGAGTTGAATCACATGCAGTTTCTGGTCCTACAAGCAAGAGTTTTTTTCTGGTAAGAAGAGTCACTATTGAGCTCCCTTTGTCATACACAGTGCAAATAGCACTCGCGTCTGTTCCCAGCATGTACAGCGTATTGGACTGAAGAGGAGCTACTGTTCTTGTCAGTTTCCTAAGTAGAGTTGAACTAGGTATGGCCCGTGTGTGTAGGAAGGACATTTCTTTTGTTTTGAGCAAGCTCACTGTTCAGACTCCATAGGAAACACAGTAGAGCAGAAGAGTGCTATTTTCTCAAAAGCAGAGTGTCTTTCTTGTAAGGCTAGCTAGTGTTTGTTTCCCAGTCAGAAACGGAGTTGAATCCCATGCAGTTTCTGGTCCTACAAGCAAGAGTTGTTTTCTGGTAAGAAGAGTCACTATTGCGCTCCCATTGCCATACACAGTGCAAATAGCACTCGCGTCTGTTCCCAGCATGTACAGTGTATTGGACTGAAGAGGAGCTACTGTTCTTGTCAGTTTCCTAAGCAGAGTTGAACTAGATATGGCCCGTGTGTGTAGGAAGCACAGTTCTTTTGTTCTGAGCAAGCTCACTGTTCTGGCCCTATAGGATACACAGTAGAGTAGAAGAGTGCTTTTTCTCAAAAGCAGAGTGTGTTTCTTGTAAGGTGAGCTAGCGTTTGTTTCCCAATCCTAAATGGAATTGAATCACATGCAGTTTTTGGTACTAAGATCAAGAGTTGTTTTCTGGTAAAGAAAGTCACTATTGCGCTACCTTTGCCATACACAGTGCAAATAACACTCGCGTCTGTTCCCAGCAAGTACAGTGTATTGGACTGAAGAGGAGCTACTGTTCTTGTCAGTTTCCTAAGCAGAGTTGAACTAGATATATCCCGTTTGTGTAGGAAGCACAGTTCTTTTGTTCTGAGAAAGCTCACTGTTCTGGCCTTATAGGAAACACAGTAGAGTAGAAGAGTGCTCTTTTCTCAAAAGTAGAGTGTGTTTCTTGTAAGGCAAGCTAGTGTTTGTTTCCCAGTCCTAAATGGAGTTGAATCCCATGCAGTTTCTGGTCCTACGAACAATAGTTGTTTTCTGGTATGAAGAGTCACTATTGTGCTCCCATTGTAATACACAGGGCAAACAGCACTGGCATCTGTTCCCAGCATGTACAGTGTATTAGACTGAAGAGAATCTACTGTTCTTGTCAGTTTCCGAAGCAGAGTTGAACTAGATATGGCCCGTGTGTGTAGGAAGCACAGTTCTTTTGTTCTGAGCAAGCTAACTGTTCTGGCCCTATAGGAAACATAGTAGTGTAGAAGAGACTCTTTTTTCAAAAGCAGAGTGTGTTTCTTCTAAGGCAAGCTTGCGTTTCTTTCCCAGTTAAATGGAGTTGAATCACATGCAGTTTCTGGTCCTACAAGCAAGAGTTGTTTTCTGGTAAAAAGAGTCACTATGGAGCTCCCATTGTCATACACAGTGCAAATAGCACTCCCGTCTGCTCCCAACAAGTACAGTGTATTGGACTGAAGAGGAGCTACTGTTCTTGTCAGTTTCCTAAGCACAGTTGAACTAGATATGGCCCGTGTGTGTAGGAAGCACAGTTCTCTTGTTCTGAGCAAGCTCACTGTTCAGACCCCTTAGGAAACATAGTAGAGTAGAAGAGTACTCTTTTCTCAAAAGCAGAGTGTGTTTCTTGTAAGGCAAGCTAGCGTTTGTTTCCCAATCCTAAATGGAGTTGAATCACATGCAGTTTCTGGTCCTATGAGCAAGAGATGTTTTTCTTGTAAGAAGAGTCACTATTATGCTCCCATTGTCATACACAGCGCAAATAGCACTGTTATCTGTTCCCAGCATGTACAAAGTATTGGACTGAAGAGGATCTTCTGTTCTTGTCAGTTTCCAAAGCAGAGTTGAACTAGATATGGCCCGTGTGTGTAGGAAGCACAGTTCTTTTGTTCTGAGCAAGCTCACTCTTCTGGCCCTATAGGAAACACAGTAGAGTAGAAGAGTGCTCTTTTCTCAAAAGCAGAGTGTGTTTCTTGTAAGGCGAGCTAGCGTTTGTTTCCCAGTCCTAAATGCAGTTGAATCCCATGCAGTTTCTGGTCCTATGAGCAAGAGTTGTTTTCTGGTAAGAAGAGTCACTATTGTGCTCCCATTGTCCTACACAGGGCAAATAGCACGGGCGTCTGTTCCCAGCATGTACAGTGTATTGGACTGAAGAGGATCTACTATTCTTGTCAGTTTCCTAAGCAGAGTTGAACTAGATATGGCCCGTGTGTGTAGGAAGCACAGTTCTTTTGTTCTGAGCAAGCTCACTGTTCTGGCCCTATAAGAAACACAGTAGAGTAGAAGAGTGCTCTTTTCTCAAAATCAGAGTGTGTTTCTTTTAAGGCGAGCTAGGGTTTGTTTCCCAGTCCTAAATGGAGTTGAATCACATGCAGTTTCTAGTCCTACAGGCAAGAGTTGTTTTCTGGTAAGAAGAGTCACTATTGAGCTCCCATTGTCATACACAGTGCAAATAGCTCTCACATCTGCTCCCAGCAAATACATTGTATTGGACAGAAGAGGATCTATTGTTCTTGTCAGTTTCCTAAGGAGAGTTGAACTAGATATGGCCCGTGTGTGTAGGAAGCACAGTTCTTTTGTTCTGAGCAAGCTCATTGTTCTGGCCCTATAGGATACACAGTAGAGTAGAAGAGTGCTCTTTTCTCAAAAGCAGAGTGTGTTTCTTGTAAGGCGAGCTAGCGTTTGTTTCCCAACCTAAATGGAGTTGAATCACATGCAGTTTCTGGTCCTACTTGCAAGAGTTGTGTTCTGGTAAAAAGAGTCACTATTGTGCTTTCATTGCCATACACAGTGCAAATAGCACTCGCGTCTGTTCCCAGCCAAGTACAGTGTATTGTACAGTAGAGGAGCTACTCTTCTTGTCAGTTTCCTAAGCAGAGTTGAACTAGATATGGCCCGTGTGTGTAAAAAGCACATTTCTTTTGTTCTGAGCAAGCTCACTGTTCAGACCCCATAGGAAACACAGTAGAGTAGAAGAGTGCTCTTTTCTCAAAAGCAGAGTGTGTTTCTTGTAAGGCTAGCTAGTGTTTGTTTCCCAGTCAGAAACGGAGTTGAATCCCACTCAGTTTCTGGTCCTACAAGCAAGAGTTGTTTTCTGGTAAGAAGAGTCACTATTGTGCTCCCTTTGCCATACACAGTGCAAATAGCATTCGTGTCTGCTCCCAGCAAGTACAGTGTATTGAACTGAAGAGGAGCTACTATTGTTGTCAGTTTCCTAAGCAGAGTTGAACTAGATATGGACGGTGTGTGTAGGAAGCAAAGTTCTTTTGTTCTGAGCAAGCTCACTGTTCTGGCCCTTTAGGAAACACAGTAGAGTAGAAGAGTGCTCTTTTCTCAAAAGCAGAGTGTGTTTCTTCTAAGGCGAGCTAGCATTTTTTTCCCAGTCCTAAATGAAGTTGAATCACATGCAGTTTCTTGTCCTATGAGCAAGAGTTTTTTTCTGGTAAGAAGAGTCACTATTGCGCTCCCATTGCAATACACAGTGCAAATAGCACTCAAGTATGTTCCCAGCAAGTACAGTGTATTGGACTGAAGAGGAGCTACTGTTCTTGTCAGTTTCCTAAGCAGAGTTGAACTAGATATGGCCCGTGTGTGTAGGATGCACAGTTCTTTTGTTCTGAGCAAGCTCACTGTTCTGGCCCTATAGGATACACAGTAGAGTAGAAGAGTGCTCTTTTCTCAAAAGTAGAGTGTGTTTCTTGTAAGGTGAGCTAGCGTTTGTTTCCCAATCCTAAATGGAACTGAATCATATGCAGTTTTTGGTACTACGATCAAGAGTTGTTTTCTGGTAAAGAAAGTCACTATTGTGCTACCTTTGCCATACACAGTGCAAATAACACTCGCATCTGTTCCCAGCAAGTACAGTGTATTGGACTGAAGAGGAGCTACTGTTCTTGTCAGTTTCCTAAGCACAGTTGAACTAGATATGGCCCGTGTGTGTAGGAAGCACAGTTCTTTTGTTCTGAGCAAGCTAACTGTTCTGGCCCTATAGGAAACATAGTAGGGTAGAAGAGACTCTTTTCTCAAAAGCAGAGTGTGTTTCTTCTAAGGCAAGCTAGCGTTTCTTTCCCAGTTAAATGGAGTTGAATCACATGCAGTTTCTGGTCCTACAAGCAAGAGTTGTTTTCTGGTAAGAACAGACACTATTGCGCTCCCATTGCCATACACAGTGCAAATAGCAATCGCATCTGTTCCCAGAAAGTACAGTGTATTGGACTGAAGAGGAGCTACTGTTCTTGTCAGTTTCATAAGCAGAGTTGAACTAGATATGGCCCGTGTGTGTAGGAAGCACAGTTCTTTTGTTCTGAGCAAGCTCACTGTTCTGGCCCTATAGGATACACAGTAGAGTAGAAGAGTGCTCTTTTCTCAAAAGCAGAGTGTGTTTCTTTTAAGGTGAGCTAACGTTTGTTTCCCATTCCTAAATGGAATTGAATCACATGCAGTTTTTGGTACTACGATCAAGAGTTGTTTTCTGGTAAGGAAAGTCACTATTGTGCTAGCTTTGCCATACGCAGTGCAAATAGCACTCGTGTCTGTTCCCAGCAAGTACTGTGTATTGGACAGAGGAGGAGCTACTGTTCTTGTCAGTTTCCTAAGCTGAGTTGAACTAGATATGGCCCGTGTATGTAGGAAGCACAGTTCTTTTGTTCTGAGCAAGCTCAATGTTCTGGTCCTATAGGAAACACAGTAGAGTAGAAGAGTGCTCTTTTCTGAAAAGTAGATTGTGTTTCTTTTAAGGCGAGCGAGCCTTTGTTTCCCAGTCCTAAGTGGAGTTGAATCACATGTAGTTTCTGGTCCTACGAGCAAGAGTTGTTTTCTGGTAAGAAGAGTCACTATTGTGCTCCCATTGCCTTACAGAGTGCAAATAGCCCTCGCGTCTGCTCCCAGCAAGTACAGTGTATTGGACTGAAGAGGAGATACTGTTCTTGTCAGGTTCCTAAGCAGAATTGAACTAGATATGGCCCGTGTGTGTAGGAAGTACACTTCTTTTGTTCTGAGCAAGCTCACTTTTCGGGCCATATAGGAAACACAGTAGAGTAGAAGAGTGCTCTTTTCTCAAAAGCAGAGTGTGTTTCTTCTAAAGCAAGCTAGCTTTTGTTTCCCAGTCCTAAATGGAGTTGAATCACATGCAGTTTCTGGTCCTACAAGCAAGAGTTTTTTTCTGGTAAGAAGAGTCACTATTGAGCTCCCATTGTCATACAAAGTGCAAATAACACTCACGTCTGTTCCCAGCATGTACAGCGTATTGGACTGAAGAGGAGCTACTGTTCTTGTCAGTTTCCTAAGGAGAGTTGAACTAGATATGGGCTGTGTGTGTAGGAAGGACATTTCTTTTGTTTTGAGCAAGCTCACTGTTCAGACTCCATAGGAAACACAGTAGAGTAGAAGAGTGCTATTTTCTCAAAAGCAGAGTGTGTTTCTTGTAAGGCTAGCAAGTTTTTGTTTCCCAGTCAGAAACGGAGTTGAATCCCATGCAGTTTCTGGTCCTACGAGCAAGAGTTGTTTTCTGGTAAGAAGAGTCACTATTGTGCTCCCATTGCCATTCACAGGGCAAATAGCACTCGCGTCTGCTCCCAGCAAGTACAGTGTTATGGACTGAAGAGGATCTACTGTTCTTGTCAGTTTCCGAAGCAGAGTTGAACTAGATATGGCCCATGTGTGTAGGAAGCACAGTTCTTGTCTTCTGAGCAAGCTCACTGTTCTGGCCCCATAGGAAACACAAAAGAGTAGAAGAGTGCTCTTTTCCAAAAGCAGAGTGTGTTTCTTGTAAAGCGAGCTAGCGTTTGTTTCCCAGTCCTAAATGGAGATGAATCACATGCAGTTTCTGGTCCTACGAGCAAGAGTTGTTTTCTGGTAAGAAGAGTCACTGTTGTGCTACCTTTGCCATACACAGTGCAAAGAGCACTCGCCTCTGTTCCCAGCAAGTACAGTGTATTGGACAGAAGAGGAGCTACTGTTCTTGTCAGTTTCCTAAGCAGAGTTGACCTAGATATGGCCCGTGTGTGTGAAGCACAGTTCTTTTGTTCTGAGCAAGCTCCCTTTTCAGACCACATAGGAAACACAGTAGAGTAGAAGAGTGCTCTTTTCTCAAAAGCAGAGTCTCTTTCTTGTAAGGTGAGCTAGCGTTTGTTTCCCAGTCCTAAATGGTGTTGAATCCCTTGCAGTTTCTGGTCCAACGAGCCAGAGTTGTTTTCTGGTAAGAAGAGTCACTATTGCGCTCCCATTGTCATACACAGGGCAAATAGCACATGCGTCTTTTCCCAGCAAGTACAGTGTATCGGACTGAAGTGGAGCTACTGTTCTTGTCAGTTTCATAAGCAGAGTTGAACTAGATATGGCCCGTGAGTGTAGGAAGCACAGTTCTTTTGTTCTGAGCAAGCTCACTGTTCTGGCCCTATAGAAAACACAGTAGAGTAGAAGAGTGCTCTTTTCTCAAAAGCAGAGTGTGTTTCTTGTAAGGCGAGCTAGCGTTTGTTTCCCAGTCCTAAGTGGAGTTGAATCCCATGCAGTTTCTGGTCCTACGAGTAAGAGTTGTTTTCTGGTAAGAAGAGTCACTATTGTGCTCACATTGCCATACACAGTGCAAATAGCAATCGTATCTGTTCCCAGAAAGTACAGTGTATTGGACTGAAGAGGAGCTACTGTTCTTGTCAGTTTCATAAGCAGAGTTGAACTAGATATGGCCCGTGTGTGTAGGAAGCACAGTTCTTTTGTTCTGAGCAAGCTCATTGTTCTGGCCCTATAGGATACACAGTAGAGTAGAAGAGTGCTCTTTTCTCAAAAGCAGAGTGTGTTTCTTGTAAGGCGAGCTAGCGTTTGTTTCCCAACCTAAATGGAGTTGAATCACATGCAGTTTCTGGTCCTACTTGCAAGAGTTGTGTTCTGGTAAAAAGAGTCACTATTGGGCTTTCATTGGCATACACAGTGCAAATAGCACTCACGTCTGTTCCCAGCCAAGTACAGTGTATTGTACAGTAGAGGAGCTACTCTTCTTGTCAGTTTCCTAAGCAGAGTTGAACTAGATATGGCCCGTGTGTGTAAAAAGCACAGTTCTTTTGTTCTGAGCAAGCTCACTGTTCAGACCCCATAGGAAACACAGTAGAGTAGAAGAGTGCTCTTTTCTCAAAAGCAGAGTGTGTTTCTTGTAAGGCTAGCTAGTGTTTGTTTCCCAGTCAGAAACGGAGTTGAATCCCACTCAGTTTCTGGTCCTACAAGCAAGAGTTGTTTTCTGGTAAGAAGAGTCACTATTGTGCTCCCTTTGCCATACACAGTGCAAATAGCACTCGTGTCTGCTCCCAGCAAGTACAGTGTATTGAACTGAAGAGGAGCTACTATTGTTGTCAGTTTCCTAAGCAGAGTTGAACTAGATATGGACGGTGTGTGTAGGAAGCAAAGTTCTTTTGTTCTGAGCAAGCTCACTGTTCTGGCCCTTTAGGAAACACAGTAGAGTAGAAGAGTGCTCTTTTCTCAAAAGCAGAGTGTGTTTCTTCTAAGGCGAGCTAGCATTTTTTTCCCAGTCCTAAATGAAGTTGAATCACATGCAGTTTCTTGTCCTATGAGCAAGAGTTTTTTTCTGGTAAGAAGAGTCACTATTGCGCTCCCATTGCAATACACAGTGCAAATAGCACTCAAGTATGTTCCCAGCAAGTACAGTGTATTGGACTGAAGAGGAGCTACTGTTCTTGTCAGTTTCCTAAGCAGAGTTGAACTAGATATGGCCCGTGTGTGTAGGATGCACAGTTCTTTTGTTCTGAGCAAGCTCACTGTTCTGGCCCTATAGGATACACAGTAGAGTAGAAGAGTGCTCTTTTCTCAAAAGTAGAGTGTGTTTCTTGTAAGGTGAGCTAGCGTTTGTTTCCCAATCCTAAATGGAACTGAATCATATGCAGTTTTTGGTACTACGATCAAGAGTTGTTTTCTGGTAAAGAAAGTCACTATTGTGCTACCTTTGCCATACACAGTGCAAATAACACTCGCATCTGTTCCCAGCAAGTACAGTGTATTGGACTGAAGAGGAGCTACTGTTCTTGTCAGTTTCCTAAGCACAGTTGAACTAGATATGGCCCGTGTGTGTAGGAAGCACAGTTCTTTTGTTCTGAGCAAGCTAACTGTTCTGGCCCTATAGGAAACATAGTAGGGTAGAAGAGACTCTTTTCTCAAAAGCAGAGTGTGTTTCTTCTAAGGCAAGCTAGCGTTTCTTTCCCAGTTAAATGGAGTTGAATCACATGCAGTTTCTGGTCCTACAAGCAAGAGTTGTTTTCTGGTAAGAACAGACACTATTGCGCTCCCATTGCCATACACAGTGCAAATAGCAATCGCATCTGTTCCCAGAAAGTACAGTGTATTGGACTGAAGAGGAGCTACTGTTCTTGTCAGTTTCATAAGCAGAGTTGAACTAGATATGGCCCGTGTGTGTAGGAAGCACAGTTCTTTTGTTCTGAGCAAGCTCACTGTTCTGGCCCTATAGGATACACAGTAGAGTAGAAGAGTGCTCTTTTCTCAAAAGCAGAGTGTGTTTCTTTTAAGGTGAGCTAACGTTTGTTTCCCATTCCTAAATGGAATTGAATCACATGCAGTTTTTGGTACTACGATCAAGAGTTGTTTTCTGGTAAGGAAAGTCACTATTGTGCTAGCTTTGCCATACGCAGTGCAAATAGCACTCGTGTCTGTTCCCAGCAAGTACTGTGTATTGGACAGAGGAGGAGCTACTGTTCTTGTCAGTTTCCTAAGCTGAGTTGAACTAGATATGGCCCGTGTATGTAGGAAGCACAGTTCTTTTGTTCTGAGCAAGCTCAATGTTCTGGTCCTATAGGAAACACAGTAGAGTAGAAGAGTGCTCTTTTCTGAAAAGTAGATTGTGTTTCTTTTAAGGCGAGCGAGCCTTTGTTTCCCAGTCCTAAGTGGAGTTGAATCACATGTAGTTTCTGGTCCTACGAGCAAGAGTTGTTTTCTGGTAAGAAGAGTCACTATTGTGCTCCCATTGCCTTACAGAGTGCAAATAGCCCTCGCGTCTGCTCCCAGCAAGTACAGTGTATTGGACTGAAGAGGAGATACTGTTCTTGTCAGGTTCCTAAGCAGAATTGAACTAGATATGGCCCGTGTGTGTAGGAAGTACACTTCTTTTGTTCTGAGCAAGCTCACTTTTCGGGCCATATAGGAAACACAGTAGAGTAGAAGAGTGCTCTTTTCTCAAAAGCAGAGTGTGTTTCTTCTAAAGCAAGCTAGCTTTTGTTTCCCAGTCCTAAATGGAGTTGAATCACATGCAGTTTCTGGTCCTACAAGCAAGAGTTTTTTTCTGGTAAGAAGAGTCACTATTGAGCTCCCATTGTCATACAAAGTGCAAATAACACTCACGTCTGTTCCCAGCATGTACAGCGTATTGGACTGAAGAGGAGCTACTGTTCTTGTCAGTTTCCTAAGGAGAGTTGAACTAGATATGGGCTGTGTGTGTAGGAAGGACATTTCTTTTGTTTTGAGCAAGCTCACTGTTCAGACTCCATAGGAAACACAGTAGAGTAGAAGAGTGCTATTTTCTCAAAAGCAGAGTGTCTTTCTTGTAAGGCTAGCTAGTGTTTGTTTCCCAGTCAGAAACGGAGTTGAATCCCATGCAGTTTCTGGTCCTACAAGCAAGAGTTGTTTTCTGGTAAGAAGAGTCACTATTGAGCTCCCATTGCCATTCACAGGGCAAATAGCACTCGCGTCTGCTCCCAGCAAGTACAGTGTTATGGACTGAAGAGGATCTACTGTTCTTGTCAGTTTCCGAAGCAGAGTTGAACTAGATATGGCCCATGTGTGTAGGAAGCACAGTTCTTGTCTTCTGAGCAAGCTCACTGTTCTGGCCCCATAGGAAACACAAAAGAGTAGAAGAGTGCTCTTTTCCAAAAGCAGAGTGTGTTTCTTGTAAAGCGAGCTAGCGTTTGTTTCCCAGTCCTAAATGGAGATGAATCACATGCAGTTTCTGGTCCTACGAGCAAGAGTTGTTTTCTGGTAAGAAGAGTCACTGTTGTGCTACCTTTGCCATACACAGTGCAAAGAGCACTCGCCTCTGTTCCCAGCAAGTACAGTGTATTGGACAGAAGAGGAGCTACTGTTCTTGTCAGTTTCCTAAGCAGAGTTGACCTAGATATGGCCCGTGTGTGTGAAGCACAGTTCTTTTGTTCTGAGCAAGCTCCCTTTTCAGACCACATAGGAAACACAGTAGAGTAGAAGAGTGCTCTTTTCTCAAAAGCAGAGTCTCTTTCTTGTAAGGTGAGCTAGCGTTTGTTTCCCAGTCCTAAATGGTGTTGAATCCCTTGCAGTTTCTGGTCCAACGAGCCAGAGTTGTTTTCTGGTAAGAAGAGTCACTATTGCGCTCCCATTGTCATACACAGGGCAAATAGCACATGCGTCTTTTCCCAGCAAGTACAGTGTATCGGACTGAAGTGGAGCTACTGTTCTTGTCAGTTTCATAAGCAGAGTTGAACTAGATATGGCCCGTGAGTGTAGGAAGCACAGTTCTTTTGTTCTGAGCAAGCTCACTGTTCTGGCCCTATAGAAAACACAGTAGAGTAGAAGAGTGCTCTTTTCTCAAAAGCAGAGTGTGTTTCTTGTAAGGCGAGCTAGCGTTTGTTTCCCAGTCCTAAGTGGAGTTGAATCCCATGCAGTTTCTGGTCCTACGAGTAAGAGTTGTTTTCTGGTAAGAAGAGTCACTATTGTGCTCACATTGCCATACACAGTGCAAATAGCAATCGTATCTGTTCCCAGAAAGTACAGTGTATTGGACTGAAGAGGAGCTACTGTTCTTGTCAGTTTCATAAGCAGAGTTGAACTAGATATGGCCCGTGTGTGTAGGAAGCACAGTTCTTTTGTTCTGAGCAAGCTCATTGTTCTGGCCCTATAGGATACACAGTAGAGTAGAAGAGTGCTCTTTTCTCAAAAGCAGAGTGTGTTTCTTGTAAGGCGAGCTAGCGTTTGTTTCCCAACCTAAATGGAGTTGAATCACATGCAGTTTCTGGTCCTACTTGCAAGAGTTGTGTTCTGGTAAAAAGAGTCACTATTGGGCTTTCATTGGCATACACAGTGCAAATAGCACTCACGTCTGTTCCCAGCCAAGTACAGTGTATTGTACAGTAGAGGAGCTACTCTTCTTGTCAGTTTCCTAAGCAGAGTTGAACTAGATATGGCCCGTGTGTGTAAAAAGCACAGTTCTTTTGTTCTGAGCAAGCTCACTGTTCAGACCCCATAGGAAACACAGTAGAGTAGAAGAGTGCTCTTTTCTCAAAAGCAGAGTGTGTTTCTTGTAAGGCTAGCTAGTGTTTGTTTCCCAGTCAGAAACGGAGTTGAATCCCACTCAGTTTCTGGTCCTACAAGCAAGAGTTGTTTTCTGGTAAGAAGAGTCACTATTGTGCTCCCTTTGCCATACACAGTGCAAATAGCACTCGTGTCTGCTCCCAGCAAGTACAGTGTATTGAACTGAAGAGGAGCTACTATTGTTGTCAGTTTCCTAAGCAGAGTTGAACTAGATATGGACGGTGTGTGTAGGAAGCAAAGTTCTTTTGTTCTGAGCAAGCTCACTGTTCTGGCCCTTTAGGAAACACAGTAGAGTAGAAGAGTGCTCTTTTCTCAAAAGCAGAGTGTGTTTCTTCTAAGGCGAGCTAGCATTTTTTTCCCAGTCCTAAATGAAGTTGAATCACATGCAGTTTCTTGTCCTATGAGCAAGAGTTTTTTTCTGGTAAGAAGAGTCACTATTGTGCTCCCATTGCAATACACAGTGCAAATAGCACTCAAGTATGTTCCCAGCAAGTACAGTGTATTGGACTGAAGAGGAGCTACTGTTCTTGTCAGTTTCCTAAGCAGAGTTGAACTAGATATGGCCCGTGTGTGTAGGATGCACAGTTCTTTTGTTCTGAGCAAGGTCACTGTTCTGGCCCTATAGGATACACAGTAGAGTAGAAGAGTGCTCTTTTCTCAAAAGCAGAGTGTGTTTCTTGTAAGGTGAGCTAGCGTTTGTTTCCCAATCCTAAATGGAACTGAATCATATGCAGTTTTTGGTACTACGATCAAGAGTTGTTTTCTGGTAAAGAAAGTCACTATTGTGCTACCTTTGCCATACACAGTGCAAATAACACTCGCATCTGTTCCCAGCAAGTACAGTGTATTGGACTGAAGAGGAGCTACTGTTCTTGTCAGTTTCCTAAGCAGAGTTGAACTAGATATGGCGCGTGTGTGTAGGAAGCACAGTTCTTTTGTTCTGAGCAAGCTAACTGTTCTGGCCCTATAGGAAACATAGTAGGGTAGAAGAGACTCTTTTCTCAAAAGCAGAGTGTGTTTCTTCTAAGGCAAGCTAGCGTTTCTTTCCCAGTTAAATGGAGTTGAATCACATGCAGTTTCTGGTCCTACAAGCAAGAGTTGTTTTCTGGTAAAAAGAGTCACTATGGAGCTCTCATTGTCATACACAGTGCAAATAGCACTCCCGTCTGCTCCCAGCAAGTACAGTGTATTGGACTGAAGAGGAGCTACTGTTCTTGTCAGTTTCCTAAGCACAGTTGAACTAGATATGGCCCGTGTGTGTAGGAAGCACAGTTCTTTTGTTCTGAGCAAGCTCACTTTTCAGACCCCTTAGGAAACATAGTAGAGTAGAAGAGTACTCTTTTCTCAAAAGCAGAGTGTGTTTCTTGTAAGGCAAGCTAGCGTTTGTTTCCCAGTCCTAAATGGAGTTGAATCACATGCAGTTTCTGGTCCTACGAGCAAGAGTTGTTTTCTGGTAAGAACAGACACTATTGCGCTCCCATTGCCATACACTGTGCAAATAGCAATCGCATCTGTTCCCAGAAAGTACAGTGTATTGGACTGAAGAGGAGCTACTGTTCTTGTCAGTTTCATAAGCAGAGTTGAACTAGATATGGCCCGTGTGTGTAGGAAGCACAGTTCTTTTGTTCTGAGCAAGCTCACTGTTCTGGCCCTATAGGATACACAGTAGAGTAGAAGAGTGCTCTTTTCTCAAAAGCAGAGTGTGTTTCTTTTAAGGTGAGCTAACGTTTGTTTCCCAATCCTAAATGGAATTGAATCACATGCAGTTTTTGGTACTACGATCAAGAGTTGTTTTCTGGTAAGGAAAGTCACTATTGTGCTAGCTTTGCCATACGCAGTGCAAATAGCACTCGTGTCTGTTCCCAGCAAGTACTGTGTATTGGACAGAGGAGGAGCTACTGTTCTTGTCAGTTTCCTAAGCTGAGTTGAACTAGATATGGCCCGTGTATGTAGGAAGCACAGTTCTTTTGTTCTGAGCAAGCTCAATGTTCTGGTCCTATAGGAAACACAGTAGAGTAGAAGAGTGCTCTTTTCTCAAAAGTAGATTGTGTTTCTTTTAAGGCGAGCGAGCCTTTGTTTCCCAGTCCTAAGTGGAGTTGAATCACATGTAGTTTCTGGTCCTACGAGCAAGAGTTGTTTTCTGGTAAGAAGAGTCACTATTGTGCTCCCATTGCCTTACAGAGTGCAAATAGCCCTCGCGTCTGCTCCCAGCAAGTACAGTGTATTGGACTGAAGAGGAGATACTGTTCTTGTCAGGTTCCTAAGCAGAGTTGAACTAGATATGGCCCGTGTGTGTAGGAAGTACACTTCTTTTGTTCTGAGCAAGCTCACTTTTCGGGCCATATAGGAAACACAGTAGAGTAGAAGAGTGCTCTTTTCACAAAAGCAGAGTGTGTTTCTTCTAAAGCAAGCTAGCTTTTGTTTCCCAGTCCTAAATGGAGTTGAATCACATGCAGTTTCTGGTCCTACAAGCAAGAGTTTTTTTCTGGTAAGAAGAGTCACTATTGAGCTCCCATTGTCATACACAGTGCAAATAGCACTCACGTCTGTTCCCAGCATGTACAGCGTATTGGACTGAAGAGGAGCTACTGTTCTTGTCAGTTTCCTAAGGAGAGTTGAACTAGATATGGGCCGTGTTTGTAGGAAGGACATTTCTTTTGTTTTGAGCAAGCTCACTGTTCAGACTCCATAGGAAACACAGCAGAGTAGAAGAGTGCTATTTTCTCAAAAGCAGAGTGTCTTTCTTGTAAGGCTAGCTAGTGTTTGTTTCCCAGTCAGAAACGGAGTTGAATCCCATGCAGTTTCTGGTCCTACAAGCAAGAGTTGTTTTCTGGTAAGAAGAGTCACTATTGAGCTCCCATTGCCATACACAGGGCAAATAGCACTCGCGTCTGCTCCCAGCAAGTACAGTGTGATGGACTGAAGAGGATCTACTGTTCTTGTCAGTTTCCGAAGCAGAGTTGAACTAGATATGGCCCATGTGTGTAGGAAGCACAGTTCTTGTCTTCTGAGCAAGCTCACTGTTCTGGCCCCATAGGAAACACAAAAGAGTAGAAGGGTGCTCTTTTCCAAAAGCAGAGTGTGTTTCTTGTAAAGCGAGCTAGCGTTTGTTTCCCAGTCCTAAATGGAGATGAATCACATGCAGTTTCTGGTCCTACGAGCAAGAGTTGTTTTCTGGTAAGAAGAGTCACTGTTGTGCTACCTTTGCCATACACAGTGCAAAGAGCACTCGCCTCTGTTCCCAGCAAGTACAGTGTATTGGACAGAAGAGGAGCTACTGTTCTTGTCAGTTTCCTAAGCAGAGTTGAACTAGATATGGCCCGTGTGTGTGAAGCACAGTTCTTTTGTTCTGAGCAAGCTCCCTTTTCAGACCACATAGGAAACACAGTAGAGTAGAAGAGTGCTCTTTTCTCAAAAGCAGAGTCTCTTTCTTGTAAGGTGAGCTAGCGTTTGTTTCCCAGTCCTAAATGGTGTTGAATCCCTTGCAGTTTCTGGTCCTACGAGCCAGAGTTGTTTTCTGGTAAGAAGAGTCACTATTGCGCTCCCATTGTCATACACAGGGCAAATAGCACTGTCGTCTTTTCCCAGCAAGTACAGTGTATCGGACTGAAGTGGAGCTACTGTTCTTGTCAGTTTCATAAGCAGAGTTGAACTAGATATGGCCCGTGAGTGTAGGAAGCACAGTTCTTTTGTTCTGAGCAAGCTCACTGTTCTGGCCCTATAGAAAACACAGTAGAGTAGAAGAGTGCTCTTTTCTCAAAAGCAGAGTGTGTTTCTTGTAAGGCGAGCTAGCGTTTGTTTCCCAGTCCTAAGTGGAGTTGAATCCCATGCAGTTTCTGGTCCTACGAGTAAGAGTTGTTTTCTGGTAAGAAGAGTCACTATTGTGCTCACATTGCCATACACAGTGCAAATAGCACTGGCGTCTGCTCCCAGCAAGTACAGTGTATCGGACTGAAGTGGAGCTACTGTTCTTGTCAGTTTCCTAAGCAGAGTTGAACTAGATATGGCCCGTGTGTGTAGGAAGCACAGTTCTTTTATTCTGAGCAAGCTCACAGTTCTGGTCCTATAGGAAACACAGTAGAGTAGAAGAGGGCTCTTTTCTCAGAAGCAGAGTGTGTTTCTTGTAAGGCTAGCTAGTGTTTGTTTCCCAGTCCTAAATGGAGTTGAATCCCAATGCTGTTTCTGGTCCTACGAGCAAGAGTTTTTTTCTGGTAAGAAGAGTCACTATTGCGCTCCCATTGTCATACACAGGGCAAAGAGCTCTGGCGTCTTTTCCCAGCGTGTACAGTGTATAGGACAGAAGAGGAGCTACTGTTCTTGTCAGTTTCCTAAGCAGAGTTGAACTAGATATGGCCCGTGTGTGTAGGAAGCACAGTTCTTTTGTTCTGCGCTAGCGCACTGTTCTGGCCCTATAGGAAACACAGTAGAGTAGACGAGTGTTCTTTTCTCAAAAGCAGAGTGTGTATCTTGTAAGGCGAGCTAGCGTTTGTTTCCCAGTCCTAAATGGAGTTGAATCACATGCAGTTTCTGGTCCTACGAGCAAGAGTTGTGTTCTGGTAAAAAGAGACACTATTGTGCTTTCATTGCCATACACAGTGCAAATAGCACTCGCGTCTGTTCCCAGCCAAGTACAGTGTATTGTACAGTAGAGGAGCTACTGTTCTTGTCAGTTTCCTAAGCAGAGTTTAACTAGAAATGGCCCGTGTGTGTAGGAAGCACAGTTCTTTTTTTCTGAGCAAGCTCACTGTTCGGACCCCATAGGAAACACAGTAGACTAGAAGAGTGCTCTTTTCTCAAAAGCAGATTGTGTTTCTTGTAAGGCTAGCTAGTGCTTGTTTCCCAGTCAGAAACGGAGTTGAATCCCACTCAGTTTCTGGTCCTACGAACAATAGTTGTTTTTTGGTAAGAAGAGTCACTATTGTGCTCCCATTGTCATACACAGTGCAAATAGCACTCCCGTCTGCTCCCAGAAGTACAGTGTATTGAACTGAAGAGGAGCTACTGTTCTTGTCAGTTTCCTAAGCACAGTTGAACTAGATATGGCCCGTGTGTGTAGGAAGCACAGTTCTTTTGTTCTGAGCAAGCTCACTGTTCAGACCCCTTAGGAAACATAGTAGAGTAGAAGAGTACTCTTTTCTCAAAAGCAGAGTTTGTTTCTTGTAAGGGAAGCTAGCGTTTGTTTCCCAGTCCTAAATGGAGTTGAATCACATGCAGTTTCTTGTCCTACGAGCAAGAGTTGTTTTCTGGTAAGAACAGACACTATTGCGCTCCCATTGCCATACACAGTGAAAATAGCAATCGCGTCTGTTCCCAGCAAGTACAGTGTATTGGACTGAAGAGGAGCTACTGTTCTTGTCAGTTTCATAAGCAGAGTTGAACTAGATATGGCCCGTGTGTGTAGGAAGCACAGTTCTTTTGTTCTGAGCAAGCTCACAGTTCTGGCCCTATAGGATACACAGTAGAGTAGAAGAGTGCTCTTTTCTCAAAAGCAGAGTGTGTTTCTTTTAAGGTGAGCTAACGTTTGTTTCCCAATCCTAAATGGAATTGAATCACATGCAGTTTTTGTTACTACGATCAAGAGTTGTTTTCTGGTAAGGAAAGTCACTATTGTGCTACCTTTGCATTACGCAGTACAAATAGCACTCGCGTCTGTTCCCAGCAAGTACATTGTATTGGACTGAAGAGGAGCTACTGTTCTTGTCAGTTTCCTAAGCAGAGTTGAACTAGATATGTCCCGTTTGTGTAGGAAGCACAGTTCTTTTGTTCTAAGAAAGCTCACTGTTCTGGCCTTATAGGAAACACAGTAGAGTAGAAGAGTGCTCTTTTCTCAAAAGCAGAGTGTGTTTCTTGTAAGGCAAGCTAGTGTTTGTTTCCCAGTCCTAAATGGAGTTGAATCCCATGCAGTTTCTGGTCCTACAAACAATAGTGGTTTTCTGGTATGAAGAGTCACTATTGTGCTCCCATTGTCATACACAGGGCAAATAGCACTGGCGTCTGTTCCCAGCATGTACCGTGTATTAGACTGAAGAGAATCTACTGTTCTTGTCAGTTTCCTAAGCAGAGTTGAACTAGATATGGCCCGTGTGTGTAGGAAGCACAGTTCTTTTGTTCTGAGCAAGCTCACTCTTCTGGCCCTATAGGAAACACAGTAGAGTAGAAGAGTGCTCTTTTCTCAAAAGCAGAGTGTGTTTCTTCTAAGGCAAGCTAGTATTTCTTTCCCAGTTAAATGGAGTTGAATAACATGCATTTTCTGGTCCTACAAGCAAGAGTTGTTTTCTTGTAAAAAGAGTCACTATTGAGCTCCCATTGTCATACACAGTGCAAATAGCACTCCCGTCTGCTCCCAGCAAGTACAGTGTATTGAACTCAAGAGGAGCTACTGTTGTTGTCAGTTTCCTAAGCAGAGTTGAACTAGATATGGCCCGTGTGTGTAAAAAGCACAGTTCTTTTGTTCTGAGCAAGCTCACTGTTCAGACCCCATAGGAAACACAGAAGAGTAGAAGAGTGCTCTTTTCTCAAAAGCAGAGTGTGTTTCTTGTAAGGCTAGCTAGTGTTTGTTTCCCAGTCAGAAACGGAGTTGAATCCCACTCAGTTTCTGATCCTACAAGCAAGAGTTGTTTTCTGGTAAGAAGAGTCACTATTGTGCTCCCTTTGCCATACACAGTGCAAATAGCACTCGTGTCTGCTCCCAGCAAGTTCAGTGTATTGAGCTGAAGAGTAGCTACTATTGTTGTCAGTTTCCTAAGCAGAGTTGAACTAGATATGGACGGTGTGTGTAGGAAGCAAAGTTCTTTTGTTCTGAGCAAGCTCACTGTTCTGGCTCTTTAGGAAACACAGTAGAGTAGAAGAGTGCTCTTTTCTCAAAAGCAGAGTGTGTTTCTTCTAAGGCGAGCTAGCATTTTTTTCCCAGTCCTAAATGAAGTTGAATCACATGCAGTTTCTTGTCCTATGAGCAAGAGTTTTTTTCTGGTAAGAAGAGTCACTATTGTGCTCCCATTGCAATACACAGTGCAAATAGCACTCAAGTATGTTCCCAGCAAGTACAGTGTATTGGACTGAAGAGGACCTACTGTTCTTGTCAGTTTCCTAAGCAGAGTTGAACTAGATATGACCCGTGTGTTTAGGAAGGACATTTCTTTTGTTCTGAGCAAGCTCACTGTTCAGACTCCATAGGAAACACAGTAGAATAGAAGAGTGCTCTTTTCTCAAAAGCAGAGTGTGTTTCTTGTAAGGCAAGCTAGTGTTTGTTTCCCAGTCCTAAATGGAGTTGAATCCCATGCAGTTTCTGGTCCTGCAAAGAATAGTTGTTTTCTGGTATGAAGAGTCACTATTGTGCTCCCATTGTAATACACAGGGCAAATAGCACTGGCGTCTGTTCCCAGCATGTACAGTATATTAGACTGAAGAGAATCTACTGTTCTTGTCAGTTTCCTAAGCAGAGTTGAACTAGATATGGCCCGTGTGTGTAGGAAGCACAGTTCTTTTGTTCTGAGCAAGCTAACTGTTCTGGCCCTATAGGAAACATAGTAGGGTAGAAGAGACTTTTTTCTCAAAAGCAGAGTGTGTTTCTTCTAAGGCAAGCTAGCGTTTCTTTCCCAGTTAAATGGAGTTGAATCACATGCAGTTTCTGGTCCTACAAGCAAGAGTTGTTTTCTGGTAAAAAGAGTCACTATGGAGCTCCCATTGTCATACACAGTGCAAATAGCACTCCCGTCTGCTCCCAGCAAGTACAGTGTATTGGACTGAAGAGGAGCTACTGTTCTTGTCAGTTTCCTAAGCACAGTTGAACTAGATATGGCCCGTGTGTGTAGGAAGCACAGTTCTTTTGTTCTGAGCAAGCTCACTGTTCAGACCCCTTAGGAAACATAGTAGAGTAGAAGAGTACTCTTTTCTCAAAAGCTGAGTGTGTTTCTTGTAAGGCAAGCTAGAGTTTGTTTCCCAGTCCTAAATGGAGTTGAATCACATGCAGTTTCTGGTCCTACGAGCAAGAGTTGTTTTCTCTTAAGAACAGACACTATTACGCTCCCATTGCCATACACAGTGCAAATAGCAATCGCGTCTGTTCCCAGCAAGTACAGTGTATTGGACTGAAGAGGAGCTACTGTTCTTGTCAGTTTCATAAGCAGAGTTGAACTAGATATTGCCCATGTGTGTAGGAAGCACAGTTCTTTTGTTCTGAGCAAGCTCACTGTTCTGGCCCTATAGGATACACAGTAGAGTAGAAGAGTGCTCTTTTCTCAAAAGCAGAGTGTGTTTCTTTTAAGGTGAGCTAACGTTTGTTTCCCAATCCTAAATGGAATTGAATCACATGCAGTTTTTGGTACTACGATCAAGAGTTGTTTTCTGGTAAGGAAAGTCATTATTGTGCTAGTTTTGCCATACGCAGTGCAAATAGCACTCGCGTCTGTTCCCAGCAAGTACTGTGTATTGGACAGAGGAGGAGCTACTGTTCTTGTCAGTTTCCTAAGCAGAGTTGAACTACACATGGCCCGTGTGTGTAGGAAGCACAGTTCTTTTGTTCTGAGCAAGCTCACTGTTCGGACCCCATAGGAAACACAGTAGAGTAGAAGAGTGTTCTTTTCTCAAATGCAGAGTGTGTTTCTTTTAAGGCTAGCTAGTTTTGTTTCCCAGACAGAAACGGAGTTGAATCCCATGCAGTTTCTGGTCCTACGAGGAAGAGTTGTTTTCTGGTAAGAGGTTTCACTATTGCGCTCCCATTGCCATACACAGTGCAAATAGCACTCGCATCTGTTCCCAGCAAGTACTGTGTATTGGACAGAGGAGGAGCTACTGTTCTTGTCAGTTTCCTAAGCAGAGTTGAACTAGATATGGCCCGTGTGTGTAGGAAGCACAGTTCTTTTGTTCTGAGCAAGGTCACTGTTCGGACCCCATAGGAAACACAGTAGAGTAGAAGAGTGTTCTTTTCTCAAATGCAGAGTGTGTTTCTTTTAAGGCTAGCTAGTTTTGTTTCCCAGACAGAAACGGAGTTGAATCCCATGCAGTTTCTGGTCCTACGAGGAAGAGTTGTTTTCTGGTAAGAGGTTTCACTATTGCGCTCCCATTGCCATACACAGTGCAAATAGCACTCGCGTCTGTTCCCAGCAAGTACTGTGTATTGGACAGAGGAGGAGCTACTGTTCTTGTTAGTTTTCTAAGCAGAGTTGAACTAGATATGGCCCGTGTGTGTAGGAAGCACAGTTCTTTTGTTCTGAGCAATGTCACTTTTCGGACCCCATAGGAAACACAGTAGAGTAGAAGAGTGTTCTTTTCTCAAATGCAGAGTGTGTTTCTTTTAAGGCTAGCTAGTTTTGTTTCCCAGTCAGAAATGGAGTTGAATCCCATGCAGTTTCTGGTCCTATGAGGAAGAGTTGTTTTCTGGTAAGAGGTTTTAATATTGATCTCCCATTGCCATACACAGTGCAAATAGCACTCGCGTCTGCTCCCAGCAAGTACAGTGTACTGGACTGAAGAGGAGGTACTGTTCTTGTCAGTTTCCTAAGCAGAGTTGAACTAGATGTGGCCCGTTTGTGTAGGAAGCACAGTTCCTTTGTTCTGAGCAAGCTCACTGTTCTGGCCCCATAAGAAACACTGTAGAGTAGAAGAGTGCTCTTTTCTCAAAAGCAGAGTGTGTTTTTTGTAAGGGAAGCTAGAGTTTGTTTCCCAGTCCTAAATGGAGTTGAATCACATGCAGTTTCGGGTCCTATGATCAAGAGTTGTTTTCTGGTAAGGAAAGTCACTATTGCGCTCCCTTAGCCACACACAGTGCAAATAGCACTGGCGTATGTTCCCAGCAAGTACAGTGTATTGGATAGAAGAGGATATACTGTTCTTGTCAGTTTCCTAAGCAGAGTTGAACTGATATGACCCGTGTGTGTAGGAAGCACAGTTCTTTTTTTCTGAGCAAGCTCACGGTTCGGAGCCCTTAGGAAACACAGTAGAGTAGAAGAGTGCTCTTTTCTCAAAAGCAGAGTGTGTTTCTTGTAAGGCGAGCTAGCGTTTGTTTGCCAGTCCAAAATGGAGTTGCATCACATGCAGTTTCTGGTCCTATGAGCAAGAGTTGTTTTTATTGTAAGAAGAGTCACTATTATGCTCCCATTTTCATACACGGCGCAAATAGCACTGTCGTCTGTTCCCAGCATATACAATGTATTGGACTGAAGAGGATCTTCTGTTCTTGTCAGTTTCCAAAGCAGAGTTGAACTACATATGGCCCGTGTGTGTAGGAAGCACAGTTCTTTTGTTCTGAGCTAGCTCACTCTTCTGGCCCTATAGGAAACACAGTAGAGTAGAAGAGTGCTCTTTTCTCAAAAGCAGAGTGTGTTTCTTGTAAGACGAGCTAGCGTTTGTTTCCCAGTCCTAAATGCAGTTGAATCCCATGCAGTTTCTGGTCCTACGAGCAAGAGTTGTTTTCTCGTAAGAACAGACACTATTGCGCTCCCATTGCCATACACAGTGCAAATAGCAATCGCGTCTGTTCCCAGCAAGTACAGTGTATTGGACTGAAGAGGAGCTACTGTTCTTGTCAGTTTCATAAGCAGAGTTGAACTAGATATGGCCCGTGTGTGTAGGAAGCACAGTTCTTTTGTTCTGAGCAAGCTCACTGTTCTGGCCCTATAGGATACACAGTAGAGTAGAAGAGTGCTCTTTTCTCAAAAGCAGAGTGTGTTTCTTGTAAGGCGAGCTAACGTTTGTTTCCCAATCCTAAATGGAATTGAATCACATGCAGTTTTTGGTACTACGATCAAGAGTTGTTTTCTGGTAAGGAAAGTCACTATTGTGCTAGCTTTGCCATACGCAGTGCAAATAGCACTCGTGTCTGTTCCCAGCAAGTACTGTGTATTGGACAGAGGAGGAGCTACTGTTCTTGTCAGTTTCCTAAGCAGAGTTGAACTAGATATGGAACGTGTGTGTAGGAAGCACAGTTCTTTTGTTCTGAGCAAGCTCACTGTTCTGGCCCTTTAGGAAACACAGTAGAGTAGAAGAGTGCTTTTTTCTCAAAAGCAGAGTGTGTTTCTTGTAAGGCGAGCTAGCGTTTGTTTCCCAGTCCTAAATGGTGTTGAATCTCAGGCAGTTTCTGGTCCTATGAGCAAGAGTTGTTTTCTGGTAAGAAGAGTCACCATTGCGCTCCCATTGCCATACACAGTGCAAATAGCACTCGCGTCTGTTCCCAGCAAGTACTGTGTATCGGACAGAGGAGGAGCTACTGTTCTTGTCAGTTTCCTAAGCAGAGTTGAACTAGATATGGCCCGTGTGTGTAGGAAGCACAGTTCTTTTGTTCTGAGCAAGCTCACTGTTCGGACCCCATAGGAAAAACAGTAGAGTAGAAGAGTGTTCTTTTCTCAAATGCAGAGTGTGTTTCTTTTAAGGCTAGCTAGTTTTGTTTCCCAGACAGAAACGGAATTGAATCCCATGCAGTTTCTGGTCCTACGAGGAAGAGTTGTTTTCTGGTAAGAGGTTTCACTATTGCGCTCCCATTGCCATACACAGTGCAAATAGCACTCGCGTCTGTTCCCAGCAAGTACTGTGTATTGGACAGAGGAGGAGCTACAGTTCTTGTCAGTTTCCTAAGCAGAGTTGAACTAGATATGGCCCGTGTGTGTAGGAAGCACAGTTCTTTTGTTCTGAGCAAACTCACTTTTCGGACCCCATAGGAAACATAGTAGAGTAGAAGAGTGTTCTTTTCTCAAATGCAGAGTGTGTTTCTTTTAAGGCTAGCTAGTTTTTTTTCCCAGTCAGAAACGGAGTTGAATCCCATGCAGTTTCTGGTCCTACGAGGAAGAGTTGTTTTCTGGTAAGAGGTTTTAATATTGAGCTCCCATTGCCATACACAGTGCAAATAGCACTCGCGTCTGCTCCCAGCAAGTACAGTGTACTGGACTGAAGAGGAGCTACTGTTCTTGTCAGTTTCCTAAGCAGAGTTGAACTAGATGTGGCCCGTTTGTGTAGGAAGCACAGTTCCTTTGTTTTGAGCAAGCTCACTGTTCTGGCCCTATAAGAAACACTGTAGAGTAGAAGAGTGCTCTTTTCTCAAAAGCAGAGTGTGTTTTTTGTAAGGGAAGCTAGAGTTTGTTTCCCAGTCCTAAATGGAGTTGAATCACATGCAGTTTCGGGTCCTATGATCAAGAGTTGTTTTCTGGTAAGGAAAGTCACTATTGTGCTCCCTTAGCCACACACAGTGCAAATAGCACTGGCGTATGTTCCCAGCAAGTACAGTGTATTGTACAGTAGAGGAGCTACTCTTCTTGTCAGTTTCCTAAGCAGAGTTGAACTAGATATGGCCCGTGTGTGTAAAAAGCACAGTTCTTTTGTTCTGACAAGCTCACTGCTCAGACCCCATAGGAAACACAGTAGAGTAGAAGAGTGCTCTTTTCTCAAAAGCAGAGTGTGTTTCTTGTAAGGCTAGCTAGTGTTTGTTTTCCAGTCAGAAACGGAGTTGAATCCCACTCAGTTTCTGGTCCTACAAGCAAGAGTTGTTTTCTGGTAAGAAGAGTCACTATTGTGCTCCCTTTGCCATACACAGTGCAAATAGCACTCGTGTCTGCTCCCAGCATGTACAGTGTATTGAACTGAAGAGGAGCTACTATTGTTGTCAGTTTCCTAAGCAGAGTTGAACTAGATATGGACGGTGTGTGTAGGAAGCAAAGTTCTTTTGTTCTGAGCAAGCTCACTGTTCTGGCCCTTTAGGAAACACAGTAGAGTAGAAGAGTGCTCTTTTCTCAAAAGCAGAGTGTTTTTCTTCTAAGGCGAGCTAGCATTTTTTTCCCAGTCCTAAATGAAGTTGAATCACATGCAGTTTCTTGTCCTATGAGCAAGAGTTTTTTTCTGGTAAGAAGAGTCACTATTGTGCTCCCATTGCAATACACACTACAAATAGCACTCAAGTATGTTCCCAGCAAGTACAGTGTATTGGACTGATGAGGACCTACTGTTCTTGTCAGTTTCCTAAGCAGAGTTGAACTAGATATGACCCGTATGTGTAGGAAGGACATTACTTTTGTTCTGAGCAAGCTCACTGTTCAGACTCCATAGGAAACACAGTAGAATAGAAGAGTGCTCTTTTCTCAAAAGCAGAGTGTGTTTCTTGTAAGGCTAGCTAGTGTTTGTTTTCCAGTCAGAAACGGAGTTGAATCCCATGCAGTTTCTGTTCTTACAAGCAAGAGTTTTTTTCTGGTAAGAAGAGTCATTATTGCACTCCCATTGCCATACACAGTGCAAATAGCACTTGCGTCTGTTCCCAGCATGTACAGTGTATTGGACTGAAGAGGAGCTACTGTTCTTGTCAGTTTCCTAAGCAGAGTTGAACTAGATATGGCCCGTGTGTGTAGGAAGCACAGTTCTTTAGTTCTGAGAAAGCTCACTGTTCTTGCCCTATAGGATACACAGTAGAGTAGAAGAGTGCTCTTTTCTCAAAAGCAGAGTGTGTTTCTTTTAAGGTGAGCTAACGTTTGTTTCCCAATCCTAAATGGAATTGAATCACATGCAGTTTTTGGTACTACGATCAAGAGTTGTTTTCTGGTAAGGAAAGTCACTATTGTGCTCCCATTGCCATACACAGTGCAAATAGCACTCGCGTCTGTTCCCAGCAAGTACTGTGTATTGGACAGAGGAGGAGCTACTGTTCTTGTCAGTTTCCTAAGCAGAGTTGAACTAGACATGGCCCGTGTGTGTAGGAAGCACAGTTCTTTTGTTCTGAGCAAGCTCACTGTTCGGACCCCATAGGAAACACAGTAGAGTAGAAGAGTGTTCTTTTCTCAAATGCAGAGTGTGTTTCTTTTAAGGCTAGCTAGTTTTGTTTCCCAGACAGAAACGGAATTGAATCCCATGCAGTTTCTGGTCCTACAAGCAAGAGTTGTTTTCTGGTAAGAAGATTCACGATTGTGCTCCCATTGTCATACACAGGGCAAATAGCACGGGCGTCTGTTCCCAGCATGTAAAGTGTATTGGACTGAAGAGGATCTACTCTTCTTGTCAGTTTCCTAAGCAGAGTTGAACTAGATATGGCCCGTGTGTGTAGGAAGCACAGTTCTTTTGTTCTGAGCAAGCTCACTGTTCAAAACCTATAGCAAACACTGTAGAGTAGAAGAGTGCTCTTTTCTCAAAAGCAGAGTGTGTTTTTTCTAAGGCGAGCTATGGTTTGTTTCCCAGTCCTAAATGGAGTTGAATCACATGCAGTTTCTGGTCCTACAGGCAAGAGTTGTTTTCTGGTGGGAAGAGTCACTATTGAGCTCCCATTGTCATACACAGTGCAAATACCTCTCACGTCTGCTCCCAGCAAGTACATTATATTAGACAGAAGAGGAGCTACTGTTCTTATCAGGTTCCTAAGCAGAGTTGAACTAGATATGGCCCGTGTATGTAGGAAGCACAGTTCTTTTGTTCTGAGCAAGCTCACTGTTCGGACCCCATAGCAAACACAGTAGAGTAGGCGAGTGCTCTTTTCTCAAAAGCAGAGTGTGTTTCTTGTAAGGCCAGCTAGTGTTTGTTTCCCAGTCAGAAACACAGTTGAATCACACGCAGTTTCTGGTCCTACGAGCAAGAGTTGTTTTCTGGTAAGAAGAGTCACTATTGCGCTCCCATTGCCATACACAGTGCAAATAGCACTCGCGTCTGCTCCCAGCAAGTACAGTGTATTGGACTGAAGAGGAGCTACTGTTCTTGTCAGTTTCCTAAGCAGAGTTGAACTAGATGTGGCCCGTTTGTGTAGGAAGCACAGTTCTTTTGTTCTGAGCAAGCTCACTGTTCAGACCCTATAGGAAACACTGTAGAGTAGAAGAGTGCTCTTTTCTCAAAAGCAGAATGTGTTTCTTGTAAAGGAAGCTAGCGTTTGTTTCCCAGGTTTAAATGGAGTTGAATCACATGCAGTTTCTGGTCCTACGAGCAAGAGTTGTTTTCTGGTAAGGAAAGTCACTATTGCGCTCCCTTAGCCACACACAGTGCAAATAGCACTCGTGTATGTTCCCAGGAAGTACAGTGTATTGGAAAGAAGAGGATATACTGTTCTTGTCAGTTTCCTAAGCAGAGTGGAACTAGATATGACCCGTGTGTGTAGGAAGCACAGTTCTTTTTTCTGAGCAAGCTCACGGTTCTGAGCCCATAGGAAACACAGTAGAGTAGAAGAGTGCTCTTTTCTCAAAATCATAGTGTGTTTCTTTTAAGGCGAGCTAGCGTTTGTTTCCCATTTCTAAATGGAGTTGATTCACAAGCAGTTTCTGGTCCTATGAGTAAGAGCTTTTTTCAGTTAAGAAGAGTCACTATTACGCTCCCATTGTCATACACAGCGCAATTAGCACTGTCGTCTATTCCCAGCATGTACAATGTATTGGACTGAAGAGGATCTACTGTTCTTGTCAGTTTCCAAAGCAGAGTTGAACGAGATATGGCCCGTTTGTGTAGGAACCACAGTTCTTTTGTTCTGAGCAAGCTCACTCTTCTGGCCCTATAGGAAACACAGTAGAGTAGAAGAGTGCTCTTTTCTCAGAGCAGAGTGTGTTTTTTGTAAGGTGAGCTTGCGTTTGTTTGCCAGTCCTAAATGGAGTTGAATCCCATGCAGTTTCTGGTCCTACGAGCAAGAGTTGTTTTCTGGTAAGAAGAGTCACTATTGCGCTCCCATTGTCATACACAGGGCAAATAGCACTGGCATCTGTTCCCAGCATGTACAGTGTGTTAGACTGAAGAGGATCTACTGTTCTTGTCAGTTTCCTAAGCAGAGATGAACTAGATATGGCCCGTGTGTATAGGAAGCACAGTTCTTTTGTTCTGAGCAAGCTCACTGTTCTGGCCCTATAGGAAACACAGTAGAGTAGAAGAGTACTCTTTTCTCAAAAGCAGAGTGTGTTTCATGTAAGGGGAGCTAGCGTTTGTTTCCCAGTCCTAAATGGAGTTGAATCCCATGCAGTTTCTGGTCCTACGAGCAAGAGTTGTTTTCTGGTAAGAAGAGTCACTATTGTGCTCCCATTGCCATACACAGTGCAAATAGCACTTGCGTATGCTCCCAGCAAGTACAGTGTATTGGACAGAAGAGGAGCTACTGTTCTTGTCAGTTTCCGAAGCAGAGTTGAACTAGATATGACCCATGTGTGTGGGAAGCACAGTTCTTTTGTTCTGAGCAAGCTCACTGTTCGGACACCATAGGAAACACAGTAGAGTAGAAGAGTGCTCTTTTCTCAAAAGCTGAGTGTGTTTCTTGTAAGGCAAGCTAGCGTTTGTTTCCCAGTCCTAAATGGAGTTGAATCCCATGCAGTTTCTGGTCCTTCGAGCAAGAGTTGTTTTCTGGAAAGAAGAGTCACTATTGTGCTCCCATTTTCATACACAGGGCAAATAGCACGGGCGTCTGTTCCCAGCATGTAAAGTGTATTGGACTGAAGAGGATCTACTGTTCTTGTCAGTTTCCTAAGCAGAGTTGAACTAGATATGGCCGTGTGTGTAGGAAGCACAGGTCTTTTGTTCTGAGCAAGCTCACTGTTCTGGCCCTATAAGAAACACAGTAGAGTAGAAGAGTGCTCTTTTCTCAAAAGCAGAGTGTGTTTCTTCTAAGTTGAGCTATGGTTTGTTTCCCAGTCCTAAATGGCGTTGAATCACATGCAGTGTCTGGTCCTACAGGCAAGAGTTGTTTTCTGCTGGGAAGAGTCACTATTGAGCTCCCAATGTCATACACAGTGCAAATAGCTCTCTCGTCTGCTCCCAGCAAGTACATTGTATTAAACAGAAGAGGAGCTACTGTTCTTGTCAGTTTCCTATTCAGAGTTGAACTAGATATGGCCCGTGTGTGTAGGAAGCACAGTTCTTTTGTTCTGAGCAAGCTGACTGTTCTGAAACTATAGGAAACACAGTAGAGTAGAAGAGTGCTCTTTTCTCAAAAGCAGAGTGTGTTTCTTGTAAGGCTAGCTAGTGTTTGTTTCCCAGTGAGAAATGAAGTTGAATCCCATGCATTTTCTGGTCCTACGAACAAGAGTTGTTTTCTGGTAAGAAGAGAAACAATTGCGCTCCCATTGCCATACACAGTGCAAATAGCACTCGCGTCTGCTCATAGCAAGTACAGTGTATTGGACTGAAGAGGAGCTACTGTTCTTGTCAGTTTCCTAAGCAGAGTTGAACTAGATATTGCCCGTGTGTAGGAAGCACAGTTCTTTAGTTCTGAGCAAGCTCACTGTTCTGGCCCTTTAGGAAACACAGTAGAGTAGAAGAATGCTCTTTTCTCAAAAGCAGAGTGTGTTTCTTCTAAGGCGAGCTATGGTTTGTTTCCCAGTCCTAAATGGAGTTGAATCACATGCAGTTTCTGGTCCTACAGGCAAGAGTTGTTTTCTGGTGGGAAGAGTCACTATTGTGCTCCCATTGCCATACACAGTGCAAATAGCACTTGCGTATGCTCCCAGCAAGTACAGTGTATTGGACAGAAGAGGAGCTACTGTTCTTGTCAGTTTCCGAAGCAGAGTTGAACTAGATATGACCCATGTGTGTGGGAAGCACAGTTCTTTTGTTCTGAGCAAGCTCACTGTTCGGACACCATAGGAAACACAGTAGAGTAGAAGAGTGCTCTTTTCTCAAAAGCAGAGTGTGTTTCTTGTAAGGCAAGCTAGCGTTTGTTTCCCAGTCCTAAATGGAGTTGAATCCCATGCAGTTTCTGGTCCTTCGAGCAAGAGTTGTTTTCTGGTAAGAAGAGTCACTATTGTGCTCCCTTTGCCATACACAGTGCAAATAGCACTCGTGTCTGCTCCCAGCAAGTACAGTGTATTGGACAGAAGAGGAGCTACTGTTCTTGTCAGTTTCCGAAGCAGAGTTGAACTAGATATGGCCCATGTGTGTGGGAAGCACAGTTCTTTTGTTCTGAGCAAGCTCACTTTTCGGACACCATAGGAAACACAGTAGAGTAGAAGAATGCTCTTTTCTCAAAAGCAGAGTGTGTTTCTTGTAAGGCAAGCTAGCGTTTGTTTACCAGTCCTAAATGGAGTTGAATCCCATGCAGTTGCTGGTCCTACAGGCAAGAGTTGTTTTCTGGTGGGAAGAGTCACTATTGAGCTCCCATTGTCATACACAGTGCAAATAGCTCTCACGCCTGTTCCCAGCAAGTACATTGTATTAGACAGAAGAGGAGCTACTGTTCTTGTCAGTTTCCTATGCAGAGTTGAGCTAGATATGGCCCGTGTGTGTAGGAAGCACAGTTCTTTTGTTCTGAGCAAGCTCACTGTTCTGAACCTATAGGAAACACAGTAGAGTAGAAGAGTGCTCTTTTCTCAAAAGCAGAGTGTGTTTCTTCTAAGGCGAGCTATGGTTTGTTTCCCAGTCCTAAATGGAGTTGAATCACATGCAGTTTCTGGTCCTACAGGCAAGAGTTGTTTTCTGGTGGGAAGAGTCACTATTGAGCTCCCATTGTCATACACAGTACAAATAGCTCTCACGTCTGCTCCCAGCAAGTACAGTGTATTAGACAGAAGAGGAGCTACTGTTCTTGTCAGTTTCCAATGCAGAGTTGAACTAGATATGGCCCGTGTGTGTAGGAAGCACAGTTCTTTTGTTCTGAGCAAGCTCACTGTTCTGAACCTGTAGGAAACACAGTAGAGAAGAAGAGTGCTCTTTTCTCAAAAGCAGAGTGTGTTTCTTGTAAGGCTAGCTAGTGTTTGTTTCCCAGTGAGAAATGAAGTTGAATCCCATCCAGTTTCTGGTCCTATGAGCAAGAGTTTTTTTCTGCTAAGAAGAGTCACTATTGTGCTCCCATTGCCATACACAGTGCAAATATCACTCGCGTCTGCTCCTAGCAAGTACAGTGTATTGGACTGAAGAGGACCTACTGTTCTTGTCAGTTTCCTAAGCAGAGTTGAACTAGATATGGCCCGTGTGTGTAGGAAGCACAGTTCTTTTGTTCTGAGCAAGCTCACTGTTCTGGCCGTTTAGGAAACACAGTAGAGTAGAAGAATGCTCTTTTCTCAAAAGCAGAGTGTGTTTCTTGTAAGGGGAGCTAGCGTTTGTTTCCCAGTCCTAAATGGAGTTGAATCACATGCAGTTTCTGGTCCTACGGTCAAGAGATGTTTTCTGGTAAGGAAAGTCACTATTGAGCTCCCTTAGCCACACACAGTGCAAATAGCACTCGCGTCTGTTCCCAGCAAGTACAGTGTATTGGAAAGAAGAGGATATACTGTTCTTGTCAGTTTCCTAAGCAGAGTTGAACTAGATATGACCCGTGTGTGTAGGAAGCACAGTTCTTTTTTTCTGAGCAAGCTCACGGTTCTGAGCCCATAGGAAACACAGTAGAGTAGAAGAGTGCTCTTTTCTCAAAACCAGAGTGTGTTTCTTGTAAGGCGAGCTAGCGTTTATTTCCCAGTCCTAAATGGAGTTGAATCACATGCAGTTTCTGGTCCTATGGGCAAGAGTTGTTTTTCTTGTAAGAAGAGTCACTATTATGCTCCCATTGTCATACACAGCGCAAATAGCACTGTTGTCTGTTCCCAGCATGTACAGTGTATTGGACTGAAGAGGATCTTCTGTTCTTGTCAGTTTCCAAAGCAGAG
The DNA here is from genome assembly GCF_949786415.1 of Peromyscus eremicus. NCBI lineage: Eukaryota > Metazoa > Chordata > Mammalia > Rodentia > Cricetidae > Peromyscus > Peromyscus eremicus. Next base: position 476,232 of record NW_026734385.1, on the reverse strand, counting down.
TTGAACTAGATATGACCGTGTGTGTAGGAAGCACAGTTCTTTTGTTCTGAGCAAGCTCACTCTTCTGGCCCTATAGGAAACACAGTAGAGTAGAAGAGTGCTCTTTTCTCAAAAGCAGAGTGTGTTTCTTGTAAGGCGAGCTAGCGTTTGTTTCCCAGTCTAAATGCAGTAGAATCCCATGCAGTTTCTGGTCCTACGAGCAAGAGTTGTTTTCTGGTAAGAAGAGTCACTATTGTGCTCCCATTTCCATACACAGTGCAAATAGCACTCGCGTCTGTTCCCAGCAAGTACAGTGTATTGTACAGTAGAGGAGCTACTGTTCTTGTCAGTTTCCTAAACAGAGTTGAACTAGATATGGCCCGTGTGTGTAGGAAGCACAGTTCTTTTGTTCTGAGCAAGCTCACTGTTCTGGCCCTTTAGGAAACACAGTAGAGCAGATGAGTGCTCTTTTCTCAAAAGCGTAGTGTGTTTCTTGTAAGGCTAGCTAGTGTTTGTTTCACAGTGAGAAATGAAGTTGAATCCCATGGAGTTTCTGGTCCTACGAGCAAGAGTTGTTTTCTGGTAAGAAGAGTCACTATTGCGCTCCCATTGCCATACACAGTGCAAATAGCACTCGCGTCTGCTCCTAGCAAGTACAGTGTATTGGACTGAAGAGGAGCTACTGTTCTTGTCAGTTTCCTAAGCAGAGTTGAACTAGATATGGCCCGAGTGTAGGAAGCACAGTTCTTTTGTTCTGAGCAAGCTCACTGTTTTGGCACTTAAGGAAACACAGTAGAGTAGAAGAATGCTCTTTTCTCAAAAGCAGAGTTTGTTTCTTGTAAGGGGAGCTAGCGTTTGTTTCCCAGTCCTAAATGGAATTGAATCACATGCAGTTTCTGGTACTATGAGCAACAGTTGTTTTCTGGTAAGGAAAGTCACTATGGTGCTCCCTTTGCCATACACAGTGCAAATAGCACTCGCGTCTGCTCCCGGCAAGTAAAGTGTATTGGACTGAAGAGGAGCTACTGTTCTTGTCAGTTTTTGAAGCAGAGTTGAACTAGATATGGCCCATGTGTGCAGGAAGCACAGTTCTTTTGTTCTGAGCAAGCTCACTGTTCGGATCCCATAGGAAAGACAGTAGAGTATAAGAGTGCTCTTTCCTCAAAAGCAGAGTGTGTTTCTTGTAAGGCGAGCTAGCATTCGTTTCCCAGTCATAAATGGAGTTGAAACTCATGCAGTTTCTGGTACTACGAGCAAGAGTTGTTTTCTGGTAAGAAGAGTCACAATTACGCTCCCATTGTCTTACACAGGGCAAATAGCACGGGTGTCTGTTCCCAGCATGTACAGTGTATTGGACTGAGGAGGATCTACTGTTCTTGTCAGTTTCCTAAGCAGAGTTGAACTAGATATGGCCCGTGTGTGTAGGAAGCACAGTTCTTTTGTTTTGAGCAAGCTCACTGTTCGGACCCCATAGGAAACACTGTAGAGTAGGCGAGTGCTCTTTTCTCAAAAGCAGAGTGTGTTTCTTGTAAGGCGAGCTAGCATTTGTTTCCCAGTCCTAAAAGGAATTGAATCATATTCAGTTTCTGGTACTACGAGCAAGAGTTGTTTTCTGGTAAGGAAAGTCACTATGGTGCTCCCTTTCCCATACACAGTGAAAATAGCTCTCGGGCCTGCTCCCAGCAAGTACAGTGTATTGGACTGAAGAGGAGCTACTGTTCTTGTCAGTTTTCTAACCAGAGTTGAACTAGATATGGCCCGTGTGTTTAGGAAGCACAGTTCTTTTGTTCTGAGCAAGCTCACTGTTCGGACCCCATAGGAAAAACAGTAGAGTAGAAGAGTGCTCTTTTCTCAAAAGCAGAGTGTGTTTCTTGTAAGGCAAGCTAGCATTTGTTTCCCATTCCTAAATGGAGATGAATCCCATGCAGTTTCAGGTCCTACGAGCAAGAGTTGTTTTCTGGTAAGAAGAGTCACTATTATGCTCCCATTGTCATACACTGCGCAAATAGCACTGTCGTTTGTTCCCAGCATGTACAATGTATTGGACTGAAGAGGATCTACTGTTCTTGTCAGTTTCCAAAGCAGAGTTGAACTAGAAATGGCCCGTGTGTGTAGGAAGCACAGTTCTTTTGTTCTGAGCAAGCTCACTCTTCTGGCTCTAAAGGAAACACAGTAGAGTAGAAGCGTGCTATTTTCTCAAAAGCAGAGTGTGTTTCTAGTAAGGCGAGATAGGGTTTGTTTCCCAGTCCTAAATGGAGTTGAATCACATGCAGTTTTTGTTCCTACAAGCAAGAGCTGTTTTCTGGTAAGGAAAGTCACTATTGTGCTCCCTTAGCCACACACAGTTCAAATAGCGCTCGCGTCTTCTCCCAGCAAGTAGAGAGTATTGGAAAGAAGAGGAGCTTCTGTTCTTGTCAGTTTCCTAAGCAGAGTTGAACTAGATATGACCCGTGTGTGTAGTAAGCACAGTTCTTTTGTTCTGAGCAAGCTCACTGTTCGGACTCCATTGTAAACACAGTAGAGTAGAAGAGTGCTCTTTTCTCAAAAGCAGAGTGTGTTTCTTGTAAGGCGACCTAGCGTTTTTTCCCAGTCCTAAATGGAGTTGAATCCCATGCAGATTCTGGTCCTGCGAGCAAGAGTTGTTTTCTGGTAAGAAGAGTCACTATTGTGCTCCCATTGTCGTACACAGGGCAAATAGCACGGGCGTCTGTTCCCAGCATGTAAAGTGTATTGTACTGAAGAGGATCTACTCTTCTTGTCAGTTTCCTAAGCAGAGTTGAACTAGATATGGCCCGTGTGTGTAGGAAGCACAGTTCTTTTGTTCTGAGCAAGCTCACTCTTCTGGCCCTATAAGAAACACAGTAGAGTAGAAGAGTGCTCTTTTCTCAAAAGCAGAGTGTGTTTCTTCTAAGGCGAGCTATGGTTTGTTTCCCAGTCCTAAATGGAGTTGAATCACATGCAGTTTCTGGTCCTGCAGGCAAGAGTTTTTTTCTGGTGGGAAGAGTCACTATTGAGCTCCCAATGTCATATACAGTGCAAATAGCACTCGCTTCTGCTCCCAGCAAGTACAGTGTATTGGACTGAAGAGGAGCTACTGTTCCTGTCAGTTTCCTAAGCAGAGTTGAACTACATATGACCCGTGTGTGTAGGAAGCACAGTTCTTTTGTTATGAGCAAGCTCACTGTTCAGACCCCATAGGAAACACAGTAGAGTAGAAGAGTACTCTTTTCTCAAAAGCAGAGTGTATTTCTTGTAAGGCGAGCTAGCGTTTGTTTCCCAGTCCTAAATGGAGTGTAATCACATGCACTTTCTGGTCCTACGAGCAAGAGTTGTTTTATGTTAAGAACAGTCACTATTGTGCTGCCATTGACATACACAGGACAAATAGCACTGGCGTCTGTTCCCAGCAAGTACAGTGTATTGGACTGAAGAGGATCTACTGCTCTTGTCAGGTTCCTAAGCAGAATTGAACTAGATATGGCCGTGTGTGTAGGAAGCACAGTTCTTTTGTTCTGAGCAAGCTCACTGTGCGGACCCCATAGGAAACACAGTAGAGTAGAAAAGTGCTCTTTTCTCCAAAGCAGAGTGTGTTTTTTTTAAGGCAAGCTAGCGTTTGTTTCCCAGTCCTAAATGGAGTTGAATCACGTGCAGTTTCTGGTCCTACGAACAAGAGTTGTTTTCTGGTAAGGAAAGTCACATTGCGCTCCCATTGCCATACACAGTGCAAATAGCACTCGCGTCTGTTCCCAGCAAGTACAGTGTATTGGACTGAATAGGTGCTACTGTTCTTGTCAGTTTCCTAAGCAGAGTTGAACTAGATATGATCCGTGTGTGTAGGAAGCACAGTTCTTTTGTTCTGAGCAAGCTCACTGTTTGGAACCCATTGGAAACACAGTAGAGTAGAAGAGTGCTCTTTTCTCTAAAGCAGAGTGTGTTTCTTGTAAGGCGAGCTAGCGTTTGTTTCGCAGTCCTAAATGGAGTGGAATCCCATGCAGTTTTTGGTACTACGAGCAAGAGTTGTTTTCTGGTAAGAAGACTCACTATTGCGCTGCCATTGCCATACACAGGACAAATAGCACTGGTGTCTGTTCGCAACAAGTACAGTGTATTGGACTGAAGAAGATCTACTGTTCTTGTCAGGTTCCTAAGCAGACTTGAACTAGATATGGCCGTGTGTGTAGGAAGCACAGTTTTTTTGTTCTGAGCAAGCTCACTGTTCGGACCCCATAGGGAACACAGTAGAGTAGAAGAGTGCTTTTTTCTCAAAAGCAGAGTGTGTTTCTTGTAAGGCGAGCTAGCGTTTGTTTTCCATTCCTAAATGGAGTTGAATCACATGCAGTTTCTGGTCCTACGAGCAAGAGTTGTTTTCTGGTAAGGAAAGTCACTATTGCGCTCTCAATGCCATACACAGTGCAAATAGCCCTCCCGTCTGTTCGCAGCAAGTACAGTGTATTGGACTGAAGAGGAGCTACTGTTCTTCTCAGTTTCCTAAGCAGAGTTGAACTAGATATGGCCCGTGTGTCTAGGAAGCACAGTTCTTTTTTTTTGAGCATGCTCACTGTTCGGACACCATAGGAAACACAGTAGAGTAGAAGAGTGCTCTTTTCTCAAAAGCAGAGTGTGTTTCTTGTAAGGCGAGCTAGCGTTTGTTTCCTAGTCCTAAATGGAGTTGAATCCCATGCAGTTTGTAGTCCTATGAGCAAGAGTTGTTTTCTGGTAGAGAAAGTCACTATTGTGCTCTCATTGCCATACACAGTGCAAATAGCACTCGCGTCTGTTCCCAGCAAGTACAGTGTATTGGACTGAAGAGGAGCTACTGTTCTTGTCAGTTTTCTAAGCAGAGTTGAACTAGATATGGCCCTTGTGTGTAGGAAGCACAGTTCTTCTGTTCTGAGCATGCTCACTGTTCTGGCCCTATAGGAAACACAGTAGAGTAGAAGAGTGCTCTTTTCTCAAAAGCAGAGTGTGTTTCTTGTAGGGTGAGCTAGAGTTTGTTTCCCAGTCCTACAAGGATTTGAATCACATGCAGTTTCTGGTACTACGAGCAAGAGTTGTTTTCTGGTAAGGAAAGTCACTATTGTGCTCCCTTTGCCATACACAGTGCAAATAGCACTCCCATCTGTTCCCAGCACGTACAGTGTATTGGACTGAAGAGGAGCTACTGTTCTTGTCAGTTTCCTAAGAAGAGTTGAACTAGATATATTCCGTGTGTGTAGGAAGCACAGTTCTATTGTTCTGAGAAAGCTCACTGTTCTGGCCCTTTAGGAAACACAGTAGAGTAGAAGAGTGCTTTTTTCTCAAAAGCAGAGTGTGTTTCTTGTAAGGCTAGCTAGTGTTTGTTTCCCAGTCAGAAACGAAGTTGAATCCCATGCAGTTTCTGGTCCTACGAGCAAAAGTTGTTTTCTGGTAAGAAGAGTCACTATTGCGCTCCCATTGCCATACACAGTGCAAATAGCACTCGTGTCTGCTCCCAGCAAGTACAGTGTATTGGACAGAAGAGGAGATACTGTTCTTGTCAGTTTCCTAAGCAGAGTTGAACTAGATATGGCCCGTGTGTGTAGGAAGCACAGTTCTTTTTTTCTGAGCAAGCTCACTGTTCAGACACCATAGGAAACACAGTAGAGTAGAAGAGGGCTCTTTTCACAAAAGCAGAGTGTGTTTCTTCTAAGGCGAGCTAGCATTTGTTTCCCAGTCATAAATGGAGTTGAATCCCATGCAGTTTCCGGTCCTACGAGCAAGAGTTGTTTTCTGGTAAGAAGAGTCACAATTACGCTCCCATTGTCATACACAGGGCAAATAGCACGGGTGTCTGTTCCCAGCATGTACAGTGTATTGGACTGAGGAGGATCTACTGTTCTTGTCAGTTTCCTAAGCAGAGTTGAACTAGATATGGCCCGTGTGTGTAGGAAGCACAGTTCTTTTGTTCTAAGCAAGCTCACTCTTCTGGCCTTATAGGAAACACAGTAGAGTAGAAGAGTGCTCTTTTCTCAAAAGCAGAGTGTGTTTCTTGTAAGGCTAGCTAGTGTTTGTTTCCCAGTCAGAAACGAAGTTGAATCCCATGCAGTTTCTGGTCCTACTAGCAAGAGTTGTTTTCTGGTAAGAAGAGTCACTATTGCGCTCCCATTGCCATACATAGTGCAAATAGCACGCGTGTCGGTTCCCAGCAAGTACAGTGTATTGTACAGAAGAGGATATAGTGTTCTTGTCAGTTTTCTAACCAGAGTTGAACTAGATATGACCCGTGTGTGTAGGAAGCACAGTTCTTTTGTTCTGAGCAAACTCACTGTTCAGACCCCATAGGAAACACAGAAGAGTAGAAGAGTGCTCTTTTCTCAAAAGCAGAGTGTGTTTCTTTTAAGGCGAGCTAGCATTTGTTTCCCAGTCCTAAATGGCGTTGAATAACATGCAGTTTGTGGTCCTATGTGCAAGAGTTGTGTTCTGGCAAGGAAAGTCACTATTGTGCTCTCATTGCCATACACAGTGCAAATAGCACTCGCGTCTGTTCCCAGCAAGTACAGTGTATTGGACTGAAGAGGATCTACTGTTCTTGTCAGGTTCCTAAGCAGAGTTGAACTAGATATGGCCCGTGTGTGTAGGAAGCACAGTTCTTATGTTCTGAGCAAGCTCACTGTTCTGGCCCTATAGGAAACACAGTAGAGTAGAAGAGTGCTCTTTTCTCTTAAGCAGAGTGTATTTCTTGTAAGGTGAGCTCGCGTTTGTTTCCCAGTCCTAAATGGAGTTGAGTCACAGGCAGTTTTTGGTCCTACGAGCAAGAGTTGTTTTCTGGTAAGAAGAGTCACTATTGCGCTCCAAATGCCATACACAGTGCTAATAGCACTCCTGTCTGTTCCCAGCAAGTACAGTGTATTGGACTGAATAGGAGCTACTCTTCTTGTCAGTTTCCTAAGCAGAGTTGAAATAGATATGGCCCGTGTGAAGGAAGCACAGTTCTTTTGTTCTGAACAAGCTCACTGTTCTGGCCCTATAGGAAACACAGTAGTGTAGAAGAGTGCTCTTTTCTCTAAAGCAGAGTGTGTTTCTTGTAAGGCGAGCTAGCATTTGTTTCCCAGTCCTAAATGGAGTTGAATCACATGCAGTTTCTGGTCCTAGGAGCAAGAGTTGTTTTATGGTAAGAAGAGTCACTATTGCGCTGCCATTGCCATCCACAGGACAAATAGCACTGGCGTCTGTTCCCAGCAAGTACAGTGTATTGGAATGAAGGGGATCTACTGTTCTTGTCAGGTTCCTAAGCAGAATTGAACTAGACATGATCGTGTGTGTAGGAAGCACAGTTCTTTTGTTCTGAGCAAGCTCACTGTTCAGACCCCATAGGAAACACAGTAGAGTAGAAGAGTGTTCTTTTCTCAAAAGCAGAGTGTGTTTCTTATAACGCGAGCTAGCGTTTGTTTCCCAGTCCTAAATGGAGTTGAATCACATGCAGTTTCTGGTCCTATGAGCAAGAGTTGTTTTCTGGTAAGGAAAGCCACTATTGCGCTGCCATTGCCATACACAGGACAAGTAGCACTGTTGTCTGTTCCCAGCAAGTACAGTGTATTGGACTGAAGAAGATCTACTGTTCTTGTCAGGTTCCTAAGCAGAATTGAACTAGATATGGCGGTGTATGTAGGAAGCACAGTTCTTTTGTTCTGAGCAAGCTCACTGTTCGGACCACATAGGAAACACCATAGAGTAGAATAGTGCTCTTTTCTCAAAAGCAGAGTGTGTTTCTTGTAAGGCGAGTTAGCATTTGTTTCCCAGTCCTAAATGGCGTTGTATCACATGCAGTTTGTAGTCCTATGAGCAAGAGTTGTTTTCTGGTAAGGAAAGTCACTATTGAGCTCTCATTGCCATACACAGTGCAAATAGCACTCGCGTCTGTCCTCAGCAAGTACAGTGTATCAGACTGAAGAGGAGCTACTGTTCTTGTCAGTTTCCTAAGCAGAGTTGAACTAGATATTATCCGTGTGTGTAGGAAGCACAGTTCTTTTGTTCTGAGCAAGCTCACTGTTCGGACGCCTTAGGAAACACAGTAGAATAGAAGAGTGCTCTTTTCTCAAAAGAAGAGTGTGTTTCTTGTAAGGCGAGCTAGCCTGTGTTTCCCAGTCCTAAATGGAGTTGAATCACATGGAGTTTCTGGTTCTACGAACAAGAGTTGTTTTCTGGTAAGGAAAGTCACTATTGCGCTCCCATTGCCATACACAGGGCAAATAGCACTCGCGTCTTTTCCCAGCAAGTACAGTGTATTGGACTGAATAGGAGCTACTGTTCTTGTCAGTTTTCTAAGCAGAGTTGAACTACATATGGTCCGTGTGTGTAGGAAGCACAGTTCTTTTGTTCTGAGCAAGCTCACTGTTCTGGCCCTACAGGAAACACAGTAGAGTAGAAGAGTGCTCTTTTCTCTAAAGCAGAGTGTGTTTTTTGTAAGGCGAGCTCGTGTTTGTTTCCCAGTCCTAAATGGAGTTGAGTCACATACAGTTTTTGGTCCTACGAGCAAGAGTTGTTTTCTGTAAGAAGAGTCACTATTGTGCTCCAATTGCCATACTCAGTGCAAATAGCACTCGCATCTGTGCCCAGCAAGTACAGTGTATTGGACTGAACAGGAGGTACTGTTCTTGTCAGTTTCCTAAGCAGAGCTGAACTAGATATGGTCCATGTGTGTAGGAAGCACAGTTCTTTTGTTCTGAGCAAGCTCACTGTTTGGACCCCATAGGAAACACCGTAGAGTAGAAGAGTGCTCTTTTCTCAAAAGCAGAGTGTGTTTTTTGTAAGGCGAGCTAGCATTTGTTTCCCAGTCCTAAATGGAGTTGAATCACATGCAGTTTGTAGTCCTATGAGCAAGAGTTGTTTTCTGGTAAGGAAAGTCACTATTGTGCTCTCATTGCCATACACAGTGCAAATAGCACTCACGTCTGTTCCCAGCAAGTACAGTGTATTGGACTGAAGAGGATCTACTGTTCTTGTCAGGTTCCTAAGCAGAGTTGAAATAGATATGGCCCGTGTGTGTAGGAAGCACAGTTCTTTTGTTCTGAGCAAGCTCACTCTTTGGACGCCATAGGAAACCCAGTAGAGTAGAAGAGTGCTCTTTTTTCTAAAGCAGAGTGTGTTTCTTGTAATGCGAGCTAGCATTTGTTTCCCAGTTCTAAATGGAGTAAAATCACATGCAGTCTGTTCCTATGAGCAAGAGTTGTTTTATGGTAAGAATAGTCACTATTGCGCTGCCATTGCCATACACAGGACAAATAGCACTGGCGTCTGTTCCAAGCAAGTACAGTGTATCGGACTGAAGAGGAGCTACTGTTCTTGTCAGTTTCCTAAGCAGAGTTGAACTAGATATTATCCGTGTGTGTAGGAAGCACAGTTCTTTTGTTCCGAGCAAGCTCACTGTTTGGACCCCATAGGAAACACAGTAGAGTAGAAGAGTGCTCTTTTCTCTAAAGCAGAGTGTGTTTCTTGTAAGGCGAGCTAGCGTTTGTTTCGCAGTCCTAAATGGAGTTGAAACCCATGCAGTTTCTGGTACTACGAGCAAGACTTGTTTTCTGGTAAGAAGAATCACTATAGCGCTGCCATTGCCATACACAGGGCAAATAGCACTGGCGTCTGTTCGCATCAAGTACAGTGTATTGGACTGAAAAGGATCTACTGTTCTTGTCAGGTTCCTAAGCAGAATTGAACTAGATATGGCCGTGTATGTAGGAAGCACAGTTCTTTTGTTCTGAGCAACCTCACTGTTCGGACCACATACCAAACACCGTAGAGTAGAAGAGTGATCTTTTCTCAAAAGCAGAGCGTGTTTCTTGTAAGGCGAGCTAGCATTTGTTTCCCAGTCCTAAATGCCGTTGTATCACATGCAGTTTGTAGTCCTATGAGCAAGAGTTGTTTTCTGGTAAGGAAAGTCACTATTGTGCTCTCATTGCCATACACAGTGCAAATAGCACTCGCGTCTGTTCCCAGCAAGTACAGTGTATTGGACTGAAGAGGATCTACTGTTCTTGTCAGGTTCCTAAGCAGAGTTGAACTAGATATGGCCGGTGTGTAGGAAGCACAGTTCTTTTGTTCTGAGCAAGCTCACTGTTCTGGCCCTATAGGAAACACAGTAGAGTAGAAGAGTGCTCTTTTCTCTAAAGCAGAGTGTGTTTCTTGTAAGGCGAGCTCGCATTTGTTTCCCAGTCCTAAATGGAGTTGAGTCACATGCAGTTTTTGGTCCTACGAGCAAGAGTTGTTTTCTGGTAAGAGGAGTCACTATTGTGCTCCAATTGCCATACACAGTGCAAATAGCACTCGCATCTGTGCCCAGCAAGTACAGTGTATTGGACTGAAGAGGAGCTACTGTTCTTGTCAGATTCCTAAGCAGAGTTGAACTAAATATGGCCGTGTGTGTAGGAAGCACAGTTCTTTTGTTCTGAGCAAGCTCACTGTTCGGACCACATAGGAAACACCGTAGAGTAGAAGAGTGCTCTTTTCTCAAAAGCAGAGTGTGTTTCTTGTAAGGCGAGCTAGCGTTTGTTTTCCATTCCTAAATGGAGTTGAATCACATGCAATTTCTGGTCCTACGAGCAAGAGTTGTTTTCTGGTAAGGAAAGTCACTATTGCGCGCTCATTGCCATACACAGTGCAAATAGCCCTCCCGTCTGTTCCCAGCAAGTACAGTGTATTGGACTGAAGAGGAGCTACTGTTCTTGTCAGTTTCCTAAGCAGAGTTGAACTAGATATGGCCCGTGTGTGTAGGAAGCACAGTTCTTTTTTCTGAGCAAGCTCACTGTTTTGTCCCTATAGGAAACACAGTAGAGTAGAAGAGTGCTCTTTTCTCAAAAGTAGAGTGTGTTTCTTGTAAAGCGAGCTAGAATTTGTTTCCCAGTCCTAAATGGAGTTGAGTCACATGCACTTTCTGGTCCTACGAGCAAGAGTTGTTTTACGTTAAGAATAGTCACTATTGCGCTGCCATTGCCATACACAGGACAAATAGCACTGGCGTCTGTTCCCAGCAAGTACAGTGTTTTGGACTGAAGAGGATCTACTGCTCTTGTCAGGTTCCTAATCAGAATTGAACTAGATATGGCCGTGTGTGTAGGAAGCACAGTTCTTTTGTTCTGAGCAAGCTCACTGTGCAGACCCCATAGGAAACACAGTAGAGTAGAAAAGTGCTCTTTTCTCAAAAGCAGAGTGTGTTTTTTGTAAGGGAAGCTAGCGTTTGTTTCCCAGTCATAAATGGAGTTGAATCACATGCAGTTTCTGGTCCTACGAACAAGAGTTGTTTTCTGGTAAGGAAAGTCACATTGCGCTCCCACTGCCACAGAGTGCAAATAGCACTCGCGTCTGTTCCCAGCAAGTACAGTGTATTGGACTGAATAGGTGCTACTGTTCTTGTCAGTTTCCTAAGCAGAGTTGAACTAGATATGATCCGTGTGTGTAGGAAGCACAGTTCTTTTGTTCTGAGCAAGCTCACTGTTTGGAACCCATAGGAAACACAGTAGAGTAGAAGAGTGCTCTTTTCTCTAAAGCAGAGTGTGTTTCTTGTAAGGCGAGCTAGCGTTTGTTTCGCAGTCTTAAATGGAGTTGAATCCCATGCAGTTTTTGGTCCTACGAGCAAGAGTTGTTTTCTGGTAAGAAGACTCACTATTGCGCTGCCATTGCCATACACAGGACAAATAGCACTGGCGTCTGTTCGCAGCAAGTACAGTGTATTGGACTGAAGAAGATCTACTGTTTTTGTCAGGTTCCTAAGCAGACTTGAACTAGATATGGCCGTGTGTGTAGGAAGCACAGTTTTTTTGTTCTGAGCAAGTCTCTGTTCGGACCCCATAGGGAACACAGTAGAGTAGAAGAGTGCTTTTTTCTCAAAAGCAGAGTGTGTTTCATGTAAGGCGAGCTAGCGTTTCTTTCCCAGTCCTAAATGGAGTTGAATCACATGCAGTTTCTGGTCCTACGAGCAAGAGTTTTTTTCTGGTAAGGAAAGTCACTATTGCGCTCTCATTGCCATACACAGTACAAATAGCCCTCCCGTCTGTTCCCAGCAAGTACAGTGTATTGGACTGAAGAGGATCTACTGTTCTTGTCAGGTTCCTAAGCAGAGTTTAACTAGATATGGCCGGTGTGTGTAGGAAGCACAGTTCTTTTGTTCTGAGCAAGCTCACTGCTCTGGCCCTATAGGAAACACAGTAGAGTAGAAGAGTGCTCTTTTCTCAAAAGCAGAGTGTGTTTCTTGTAAGGCTAGCTAGTGTTTGTTTCCCAGTCAGAATCGGAGTTGAATCCCATGCAGTTTCTGGTCCTGCAAGCAAGAGTTGTTTTCTGGTAAGAAGAGTCACTATTGCGTTCCCTTGCCATACACAGTGCAAATAGCACTCGCGTCTGTTCCCAGCAAGTACACTGTAGTGGACTGAAGAGGAGCTACTGTTCTTGTCAGTTTCCTAAGCAGTGTTGAAATAGATATGGCCCGTGTGTGTGGGAAGCACAGTTCTTTTGTTCTGAACAAGCTCACTGTTCTGGCCCTATAGGAAACACAGTAGAGTAGAAGAGTGCTCTTTTCTCTAAAGCAGAGTGTGTTTCTTGTAAGGCGAGCTAGCATTTGTTTCCCAGTCCTAAATGGAGTTGAATCACATGCAGTTTCTGGTCCTAGGAGCAAGAGTTGTTTTATGGTAAGAAGAGTCACTATTGCGCTGCCATTGCCATCCACAGGACAAATAGCACTGGCGTCTGTTCCCAGCAAGTACAGTGTATTGGAATGAAGGGGATCTACTGTTCTTGTCAGGTTCCTAAGCAGAATTGAACTAGACATGATCGTGTGCGTAGGAAGCACAGTTCTTTTGTTCTGAGCAAGCTCACTGTTCAGACCCCATAGGAAACACAGTAGAGTAGAAGAGTGTTCTTTTCTCAAAAGCAGAGTGTGTTTCTTATAACGCGAGCTAGCTTTTGTTTCCCAGTCCTAAATGGAGTTGAATCACATGCAGTTTCTGGTCCTACGAGCAAGAGTTGTTTTCTGGTAAGGAAAGCCACTATTGCGCTGCCATTGCCATACACAGGACAAGTAACACTGTTGTATGTTCCCAGCAAGTACAGTGTATTGGACTGAAGAAGATCTACTGTTCTTGTCAGGTTCCTAAGCAGAATTGAACTAGATATGGCCGTGTATGTAGGAAGCACAGTTCTTTTGTTCTGAGCAAGCTCACTGTTCGGACCACATAGGAAACACCATAGAGTAGAAGAGTGCTCTTTTCTCAAAAGCAGAGTGTGTTTCTTGTAAGGCGTGTTAGCATTTGTTTCCCAGTCCTAAATGGCGTTGTATCACATGCAGTTTGTAGTCCTATGAGCAAGAGTTGTTTTCTGGTAAGGAAAGTCACTATTGCGCTGCTATTGCCATACACAGTACAAATAGCACTCGCGTCTGTTCCCAGGAATTACAGTGTATCGGACTGAAGAGGAGCTACTGTTCTTGTCAGTTTCCTAAGCAGAGTTGAACTAGATATGGCCCGTGTGTGTAGGAAGCACAGTTCTTATGTTCTGAGCAAGCTCACGGTTCTGGCCCTATAGGAAACACAGCAGAGTAGATGAGTGCTCTTTTATCTAAAGCAGAGTGTGTTTCTTGTAAGGCGAGCTAGCGTTTGTTTCCTAGTCCTAAATGGAGTTGAATCACATGCAGTTTCTGGTCCTACGAACAAGAGTTATTTTCTGGTAAGGAAAGTCACATTGTGCTCCCATTGTCATACACAGTGCAAATAGCACTCGCGTCTGTTCCCAGCAAGTACAGTGTATTGAAGTGAAGAGGAGCTACTGTTCTTCTCAGTTTCCTAAGCAGAGTTGAACTAGATATGGCCCATGTGTCTAGGAAGCACAGTTATTATGTTCTGAGCAAGCTCACTGTTTTTGGGCCCCATAGGAAACACAGTAGAGTAGAAGAGTGCTCTTTCCTCTAAAGAAGAGTGTGTTTCTTGTAAGGCAAGCTAGCGTTTGAATCCCAGTCCTAAATGGAGTTGAATCACATGCAGTTTCTGGTCCTATGAGCATGAGTTGTTTTATGGTAAGAATGTCACTATTGCGCTCCCATTGCCATACACAGGACCAATAGCACATGCGTCTGTTCCAAGCAAGTACAGTGTATTGGACTGAATAGGATCTCCTGTTCTTGTCAGGTTCCTAAGCAGAATTGAACTAGATATGGCCGTGTGTGTAGGAAGTACAGTTCTTTTGTTCTCAGCAAGCTCACTGTTCGGACCACATAAGAAACACAGTAGAGTAGAAGTGTACTCTTTCTCAAAAGCAGAGTGTGTTTCTTGTAAGGCGAGCTAGTGTTTGTTTCCCAGTCCTAAATGGAGTTGAATCACATGCAGTTTGTAGTCCTATGAGCAAGAGTTGTTTTCTGGTAAGGAAAGTCACTATTGTGCTCTCATTGCCATACACAGTGCAAATAGCACTCGCGTCTCTTCCCAGCAAGTACAGTGTATCGGACTGAAGAGGAGCTACTGTTCTTGTCAGTATCCTAAGCAGAGTTGAACTAGATATGGCCCGTGTGTGGAGTAAGCACAGTTCTTATGTTCTGAGCAAGCTCACTGTTCTGGCTATATAGGAAACACAGTAGAGTAGATGAGTGCTCTTTTATCTAAAGCAGAGTGTGTTTCTTGTAAGGCGAGCTAGCGTTTGTTTCCTAGTCCTAAATGGAGTTGAATCACGTGCAGTTTCTGGTCCTAAGAACAAGAGTTGTTTTCTGGTAGGAAAGTCACATTGTGCTCCCTTTGCCATACACAGTGAAAATAGCTCTCGCGGCTGTTCCCAGCAAGTACAGTGTATTGGAGTGAAGAGGAGCTACTGTTCTTGTCAGTTTCCTAAGCAGAGTTGAACTAGATATGGCCCCTGTGTCTAGGAAGCACAGTTATTATGTTCTGAGCAAGCTCACTGTTCTGGCCCTATAGGAAACACAGTAGAGTAGAAGAGTGCTCATTTCTCTAAAGCAGAGTGTGTTTCTTGTAAGGCGAGCTCGCGTTCGTTTCCCAGTCCTGAATGGAATTGAGTCACAGGCAGTTTTTGGTACTACGAGTAAGAGTTGTTTTCTGGTAAGAAGAGTCACTATTACGCTCCAAATGCCATACACAGTGCAAATAGCACTCGCGTCTGTTCCCAGCAAGTACAGTGTATTGGACTGAATAGGAGCTACTGTTCTTGTCAGTTTCCTAGGCAGAGTTGAAATAGATATGGCCCGTGTGTATGAAGCACAGTTCTTTTGTTCTGAGCAAGCTCACTGTTCTGGCCCTATAGGAAACACAGTAGAGTAGAAGAGTGCTCTTTTCTCTAAAGCAGAGTGTGTTTTTTGTAAGGCGAGCTAGCGTTTGTTTCCCAGTCCTAAATGGAGTTGAATCACATGCAGTTTCTGGTCCTACGAGCAAGAGTTGTTTTATGGTAAAAAGAGTCACTATTGCGCTGCCATTGCCATACACAGGACAAATAGCACTGGCGTCTGTTCCCAGCAAGTACAGT
The DNA here is from genome assembly GCF_949786415.1 of Peromyscus eremicus. Taxonomy (NCBI): domain Eukaryota; kingdom Metazoa; phylum Chordata; class Mammalia; order Rodentia; family Cricetidae; genus Peromyscus; species Peromyscus eremicus. Next base: position 460,791 of record NW_026734385.1, on the reverse strand, counting down.
GTATTGGACTGAAGAGGATCTACTGTTCCTGTCAGGTTTTTAAGCAGAATTGAAATAGATATGGCCATGTGTGTAGGAAGCACAGTTCTTTTGTTCTGAGCAAGCTCACTGTTCGGACCCCATAGGAAACACAGTAGAGTAGAAGAGTGCTCTTTTCTCAAAAGCAGAGTGTGTTTCTTGTAAGGCAAGCTACCGTTTGTTTCCCATTCCTAAATGGAGTTGAATCACATGCAGTTTCTGGTCCTACGAGCAAGAGTTGTTTTCTGGTAAGGAAAGTCATTATAGCGCTCCCATTGCCATACACAGTGGAAATAGCACTCACGTCTGTTTCCAGCAATTACAGTGTATCAGACTGAAGAGGAGCTACTGTTCTTGTCAGGTTCCTAAGCAGAGTTGAACTAGATATGGTCCGTGTGTCTAGGAAGCACAGTTCTTTTGTTCTGAGCAAGCTCACTGTTTGGACCCCATAGGAAACACAGTAGAGTAGAAGAGTGCTCTTTTCTCTAAACCAGAGTGTGTTTCTTGTAAGGCAAGCTACCGTTTGTTTCCCATTCCTAAATGGAGTTGAATCACATGCAGTTTCTGGTCCTACGAGCAAGAGTTGTTTTCTGGTAAGAAGAGTCACTATTGCGCTCCCATTGCCATACACAGTACAAATAGCACTCGCGTCTGATCCCAGGAATTACAGTGTATCAGACTGAAGAGGAGCTACTGTTCTTGTCAGTTTCCTAAGCAGAGTTGAACTAGATATGGCCCGTGTGTGTAGGAGCACAGTTCTTATGTTCTGAGCAAGCTCACTGTTCTGGCCCTATAGCAAACACAGTAGAGTAGATGAGTGCTCTTTTATCTAAAGCAGAGTGTGTTTCTTGTAAGGCGAGCTAGCGTTTGTTTCCTAGTCCTAAATGGAGTTGAATCACATGCAGTTTCTGGTCCTACAAACAAGAGTTGTTTTCTGGTAAGGAAAGTCACATTGTGCTCCCATTGCCATACACAGTGCAAATAGCACTCGCGTCTGTTCCCAAGAAATACAGTGTATTGCCCTGAATAGGTGCTACTGTTCTTGTCAGTTTCCTATGCAGAGTTGAACTAGATATTATGCGTGTTTGTAGGAAGCACAGTTCTTTTGTTCTGAGCAAGCTCACTGTTTGGACCCTATAGGAAACACATTAGAGTAGAAGAGTGCTCTTTTCTCTAAAGCAGAGTGTTTTTCTTTTAAGGCAAGCTAGCGTTTGTTTCATAGTCCTAAATGGAGTTGAAACCCATGCAGTTTCTGGTACTACGAGCAAGATTTGTTTTCTGGTAAGAAGAGTCACTATTGCGCTGCCATTGCCATACACAGGACAAATAGCACTGGCGTCTGATCGCAGCAAGTACAGTGTATTGGACTGAAGAGGATCTACTGTTCTTGTCAGGTTCCTAAGCAGAAATGAACTAGTAATGTCTGTGTGTGTAGGAAGCACAGTTCTTTTGTTCTGAGCAAGCTCACTGTTCGGACCCCATAGGAAACACAGTAGAGGAGAAGAGTGCTCTTTTCTCAAAAGCAGAGTGTGTTTTTTGTAAGGCAAGCTAGCGTTTGTTTCCCAGTCCTAAATGGAGTTGAATCACATGCAGTTTCAGGTCCTACGAGCAGGAGATGTTTTCTGGTAAGGAAAGTCACTATTGCGCTCTTATTCCCATACACAGTGCAAATAGCACTTGCGTCTGTTCCCAGGAATTACAGTGTATCGGACTGACGAGGAGCTACTGTTCTTGTCAGTTTCCTAAGTAGAGTTGAACTAGATATGGTCCATGTGTGTAGGAAGCACAGTTCTTTTGTTCTGAGCAAGCTCACTGTTCGGACCCCATAGGAAATACAGTAGAGTAGAAGAGTGCTCTTTTCTCAAAAGCAGAGTGTGTTTCTTGTAAGTCGAGCTAGCGTTTGTTTTCCAGTCCTAAATGGAGTTGAATCACATGCAGTTTCTGGTCCTACAAACAAGAGTTGTTTTCTGGTAAGGAAAGTCACATTGTGCTCCCATTGCCATACACAGGACCAATAGCACATGCGTCTGTTCCAAGCAAGTACAGTGTATTGGACTGAATAGGATCTCCTGTTCTTGTCAGGTTCCTAAGCAGAATTGAACTAGATATGGCCGTGTGTGTAGGAAGTACAGTTCTTTTGTTCTCAGCAAGCTCACTGTTCGGACCCCATAAGAAACACAGTAGAGTAGAAGTGTACTCTTTCTCAAAAGCAGAGTGTGTTTCTTGTAAGGCGAGCTAGTGTTTGTTTCCCAGTCCTAAATGGAGTTGAATCACATGCAGTTTGTAGTCCTATGAGCAAGAGTTGTTTTCTGGTAAGGAAAGTCACTATTGTGCTCTCTTTGCCATACACAGTGCAAATAGCACTCGCGTCTCTTCCCAGCAAGTACAGTGTATCGGACTGAAGAGGAGCTACTGTTCTTGTCAGTATCCTAAGCAGAGTTGAACTAGATATGGCCCGTGTGTGGAGTAAGCACAGTTCTTATGTTCTGAGCAAGCTCACTGTTCTGGCTATATAGGAAACACAGTAGAGTAGATGAGTGCTCTTTTATCTAAAGCAGAGTGTGTTTCTTGTAAGGCGAGCTAGCGTTTGTTTCCTAGTCCTAAATGGAGTTGAATCACGTGCAGTTTCTGGTCCTAAGAACAAGAGTTGTTTTCTGGTAGGAAAGTCACATTGTGCTCCCTTTGCCATACACAGTGCAAATAGCTCTCGCGGCTGTTCCCAGCAAGTACAGTGTATTGGAGTGAAGAGGAGCTACTGTTCTTCTCAGTTTCCTAAGCAGAGTTGAACTAGATATGGCCCCTGTGTCTAGGAAGCACAGTTATTATGTTCTGAGCAAGCTCACTGTTCTGGCCCTATAGGAAACACAGTAGAGTAGAAGAGTGCTCATTTCTCTAAAGCAGAGTGTGTTTCTTGTAAGGCGAGCTCGCGTTCGTTTCCCAGTCCTGAATGGAGTTGAGTCACAGGCAGTTTTTGGTACTACGAGCAAGAGTTGTTTTCTGGTAAGAAGAGTCACTATTACGCTCCAAATGCCATACACAGTGCAAATAGCACTCGCGTTTGTTCCCAGCAAGTACAGTGTATTGGACTGAATAGGAGCTACTGTTCTTGTCAGTTTCCTAGGCAGAGTTGAACTAGATATGGCCCGTGTGTATGAAGCACAGTTCTTTTGTTCTGAGCAAGCTCACTGTTCTGGCCCTATAGGAAACACAGTAGAGTAGAAGAGTGCTCTTTTCTCTAAAGCAGAGTGTGTTTTTTGTAAGGCGAGCTAGCGTTTGTTTCCCAGTCCTAAATGGAGTTGAATCACATGCAGTTTCTGGTCCTGCGAGCAAGAGTTGTTTTATGGTAAAAAGAGTCACTATTGCGCTGCCATTGCCATACACAGGACAAATAGCACTGGCGTCTGTTCCCAGCAAGTACAGTGTATTGGACTGAAGAGGATCTACTGTTCCTGTCAGGTTTTTAAGCAGAATTGAAATAGATATGGCCATGTGTGTAGGAAGCACAGTTCTTTTGTTCTGAGCAAGCTCACTGTTCGGACCCCATAGGAAACACAGTAGAGTAGAAGAGTGCTCTTTTCTCAAAAGCAGAGTGTGTTTCTTGTAAGGCAAGCTACCGTTTGTTTCCCATTCCTAAATGGAGTTGAATCACATGCAGTTTCTGGTCCTACGAGCAAGAGTTGTTTTCTGGTAAGGAAAGTCATTATAGCGCTCCCATTGCCATACACAGTGGAAATAGCACTCACGTCTGTTCCCAGCAATTACAGTGTATCAGACTGAAGAGGAGCTACTGTTCTTGTCAGTTTCCTAAGCAGAGTTGAACTAGATATGGCCCGTGTGTGTAGGAGCACAGTTCTTATGTTCTGAGCAAGCTCACTGTTCTGGCCCTATAGCAAACACAGTAGAGTAGATGAGTGCTCTTTTATCTAAAGCAGAGTGTGTTTCTTGTAAGGCGAGCTAGCGTTTGTTTCCTAGTCCTAAATGGAGTTGAATCACATGCAGTTTCTGGTCCTACAAACAAGAGTTGTTTTCTGGTAAGGAAAGTCACATTGTGCTCCCATTGCCATACACAGTGCAAATAGCACTCGCGTCTGTTCCCAGGAAATACAGTGTATTGCCCTGAATAGGTGCTACTGTTCTTGTCAGTTTCCTATGCAGAGTTGAACTAGATATTATGCGTGTTTGTAGGAAGCACAGTTCTTTTGTTCTGAGCAAGCTCACTGTTTGGACCCTATAGGAAACACATTAGAGTAGAAGAGTGCTCTTTTCTCTAAAGCAGAGTGTTTTTCTTTTAAGGCAAGCTAGCATTTGTTTCATAGTCCTAAATGGAGTTGAAACCCATGCAGTTTCTGGTACTACGAGCAAGATTTGTTTTCTGGTAAGAAGAGTCACTATTGCGCTGCCATTGCCATACACAGGACAAATAGCACTGGCGTCTGATCGCAGCAAGTACAGTGTATTGGACTGAAGAGGATCTACTGTTCTTGTCAGGTTCCTAAGCAGAAATGAACTAGTAATGTCTGTGTGTGTAGGAAGCACAGTTCTTTTGTTCTGAGCAAGCTCACTGTTCGGACCCCATAGGAAACACAGTAGAGGAGAAGAGTGCTCTTTTCTCAAAAGCAGAGTGTGTTTTTTGTAAGGCAAGCTAGCGTTTGTTTCCCAGTCCTAAATGGAGTTGAATCACATGCAGTTTCAGGTCCTACGAGCAAGAGATGTTTTCTGGTAAGGAAAGTCACTATTGCGCTCTTATTCCCATACACAGTGCAAATAGCACTTGCGTCTGTTCCCAGGAATTACAGTGTATCGGACTGACGAGGAGCTACTGTTCTTGTCAGTTTCCTAAGTAGAGTTGAACTAGATATGGTCCATGTGTGTAGGAAGCACAGTTCTTTTGTTCTGAGCAAGCTCACTGTTCGGACCCCATAGGAAATACAGTAGAGTAGAAGAGTGCTCTTTTCTCAAAAGCAGAGTGTGTTTCTTGTAAGTCGAGCTAGCGTTTGTTTTCCAGTCCTAAATGGAGTTGAATCACATGCAGTTTCTGGTCCTACAAGCAAGAGTTGTTTTCTGGTAAGGAAAGTCACATTGTGCTCCCATTGCCATACACAGTGCAAATAGCACTCGTGTCTGTTCCCAGGAAATACAGTGTATTGCCCTGAATAGGTGCTACTGTTCTTGTCAGTTTCCTATGCAGAGTTGAACTAGATATTATCCGTGTGTGTAGGAAGCACAGTTCTTTTGTTCTGAGCAAGCTCACTGTTTGGACACTATAGGAAACACAGTAGAGTAGAAGAGTGCTCTTTTCTCTAAAGCAGAGTGTTTTTCTTTTAAGGCAAGCTAGCATTTGTTTCATAGTCCTAAATGGAGTTGAAACCCATGCAGTTTCTGGTACTACGAGCAAGATTTGTTTTCTGGTAAGAAGAGTCACTATTGTGCTGCCATTGCCATACACAGGACAAATTGCACTGGCGTCTGATTGCAGCAAGTACAGTGTATTGGACTGAAGAGGATCTACTGTTCTTGTCAGGTTCCTAAGCAGAAATGAACTAGTAATGGCCGTGTGTGTAGGAAGAACTGTTTTTTGTTCTGAGCAAGCTCACTGTTCGGACCCCATAGGAAACACAGTAGAGGAGAAGAGTGCTCTTTTCTCAAAAGCAGAGTGTGTTTTTTGTAAGGCAAGCTAGCGTGTGTTTCCCAGTCCTAAATGGATTTGAATCACATGCAGTGTCAGGTCCTACGAGCAAGAGATGTTTTCTGGTAAGGAAAGTCACTGTTGCGCTCCCATTGCCATACACAGTGCAAATAGCACTCCCGTCTGTTCCCAGCAATTACAGTGTATTGGACTGAAGAGGAGCTACTGTTCTTCTCAGTTTCCTAAGCAGAGTTGAACTAGATAAGGCCCGTGTGTCTAGGAAGAACAGTTCATTTGATCTGAGCAAGCTCACCGTTCAGGCCCTATAGGAAACACAGTAGAGTAGAAGAGTGCTGTTTTCGCAAAAGCAGAGTGTGTTTTTGTAAGGCGAGCTAGCATTTGTTTCCCAGTCCTAAATGGCGTAGAATCACATGCAGTTTTTGGTCCTACGAGCAAGAGTTGTTTTCTGGTAAGGAAAGTCACTATTGCGTTCTCATTGCCATACACAGTGCAAATAGCACTCGCATCTGTTCCCAGCAAGTACAGTGTATTGGACTGAAGAGGAGCTACTGTTCTTGTCCGTTTCCTAAGCAGAGTTGAACTACATATGGTCCTTGTGTGTAGGAAGCACAGGTCTTTTGTTCTGAGCAAGCTCACTGTTTGGACCACATAGGAAAAACATTAGAGTAGAAGAGTGCTCTTTCCTCTAAAGCAGAGTGTGTTTTTGTAAGGCGAGCTAGCTTTTGTTTCCCAGTCCTAAATGGAGTTGAACCCCATGCAGTTTCTGGTCCTACGAGCAAGAGTTGTTTTCTGGTAAGGAAAGTCACTATTTTGCTCCCATTGCCATACACAGTGCAAATAGAACTCGCGTCTGTTCCCAGCAAGTACAGTGTATTGGAGTGAAGAGGAGCTACTGTTCTTCTCAGTTTCCTAAGCAGAGTTGAACTAGATATGTCCCGTGTGTCTAGGAATCACAGTTATTATGTTCTGAGCAAGCTCAATGTTCTGGCCCTATAGGAAACACAGTAGAGTAGAAGAGTGCGCTTTTCTCTAAAGCAGAGTGTGTTTCTTGTAAGGCGAGCTAGTGTTTGTTTCCCAGTCCTAAATGGAGTTGAATCACATGCAGTTTCTGGTCCTACGAGCAAGAGTTGTTTTCTGGTAAGGAAAGTCACTATTGCGCTCCCATTGCCATACACAGTACAAATAGCACTCGCGTCTGTTCCCAGGAATTACAGTGTATCGGACTGAAGAGGAGCTACTGTTCTTGTCAGTTTCCTAAGCAGAGTTGAACTAGACATGGCCCGTGTGTGTAGGAAGCACAGTTCTTATGTTCTGAGTAAGCTCACTGTTCTGGCCCTATAGGAAACACAGTAGAGTAGATGAGTGCTCTTTTATCTAAAGCAGAGTGTGTTTCTTGTAAGGCGAGCTAGCGTTTGTTTCCTAGTCCTAAATGGAGTTGAATCACGTGCAGTTTCTGGTCCTAAGAACAAGAGTTGTTTTCTGGTAAGGAAAGTCACATTGTGCTCCCTTTGCCATACACAGTGCAAATAGCTCTCGCGGCTGTTCCCAGCAAGTACAGTGTATTGGAGTGAAGAGGAGCTACTGTTCTTCTCAGTTTCCTAAGCAGAGTTGAACTAGATATGGCCCCTGTGTCTAGGAAGCACAGTTATTATGTTCTGAGCAAGCTCACTGTTCTGGCCCTATAGGAAACACAGTAGAGTAGAAGAGTGCTCAGTTCTCTAAAGCAGAGTGTGTTTCTTGTAAGGCGAGCTCGCGTTCGTTTCCCAGTCCTGAATGGAGTTGAGTCACAGGCAGTTTTTGGTACTACGAGCAAGAGTTGTTTTCTGGTAAGAAGAGTCACTATTACGCTCCAAATGCCATACACAGTGCAAATAGCACTCGCGTCTGTTCCCAGCAAGTACAGTGTATTGGACTGAATAGGAGCTACTGTTCTTGTCAGTTTCCTAGGCAGAGTTGAACTAGATATGGCCCGTGTGTATGAAGCACAGTTCTTTTGTTCTGAGCAAGCTCACTGTTCTGGCCCTATAGGAAACACAGTAGAGTAGAAGAGTGCTCTTTTCTCTAAAGCAGAGTGTGTTTTTTGTAAGGCGAGCTAGCGTTTGTTTCCCAGTCCTAAATGGAGTTGAATCACATGCAGTTTCTGGTCCTACGAGCAAGAGTTGTTTTATGGTAAGAAGAGTCACTATTGTGCTGCCATTGCCATACACAGGACAAATAGCACTGGCGTCTGTTCCCAGCAAGTACAGTGTATTGGACTGAAGAGGATCTACTGTTCCTGTCAGGTTTTTAAGCAGAATTGAAATAGATATGGCCATGTGTGTAGGAAGCACAGTTCTTTTGTTCTGAGCAAGCTCACTGTTCAGACCCCATAGGAAACACAGTAGAGTAGAAGAGTGCTCTTTTCTCAAAAGCAGAGTGTGTTTCTTATAAGGCAAGCTACCGTTTGTTTCCTAGTCCTAAATGGAGTTGAATCACATGCAGTGTCTGGTCCTACAAACAAGAGTTGTTTTCTGGTAAGGAAAGTCACATTGTGCTCCCATTGCCATACACAGTGCAAATAGCACTCGCGTCTGTTCCCAGCAAGTACAGTGTATTGCACTGAATAGGTGCTACTGTTCTTGTCAGTTTGCTATGCAGAGTTGAACCAGATATTATCCGTGTGTGTAGGAAGCACAGTTCTTTTGTTCTGAGCAAGCTCACTGTTTGGACCCTATAGGAAACACAGTAGAGTAGAATAGTGCTCTTTTCTCTAAAGCAGAGTGTGTTTCTTATAAGGCGAGCTAGCGTTTGTTTCGCAGTTCTAAATGGAGTTGAAACCCTTGCAGTTTCTGGTACTACGAGCAAGAGTTGTTTTCTGGTAAGAAGAGTCACTATTGCGCTGCCATTGCCATACACAGGACAAATAGCACTGGCGTCTGATCGCAGCAAGTACAGTGTATTGGACTGAAGAGAATCTACTGTTCTTGTCAGGTTCTTAAGCAGAATTGAACTAGATATGGCCGTGTGTGTAGGAAGCACAGTTCTTTTGTTCTGAGCAAGCTCACTGTTCGGACACCATAGGAAACACAGTAGAGGAGAAGAGTGCTCTTTTCTCAAAAGCAGAGTGTGTTTTTTGTAAGGCAAGCTAGCGTTTGTTTCCCAGTCCTAAATGGAGTTGAATCACATGCAGTTTCTGGTTCTACGAGCAAGAGATGTTTTCTGGTGAGGAAAGTCACTATTGTGCTCTTATTGCCATACACAGTGCAAATAGCACTCGCGTCTGTTCCCAGCAAGTACAGTGTATTGGACTGAGGAGGAGCTACTGTTCTTGTCAGTTTCCTAAGCAGAGTTGAACTAGATATGGTCCATGTGTGTAGGAAGCACAGTTCTTTTGTTCTGAGCAAGCTCACTGTTCGGACCCCATAGGAAACACAGTAGAATAGAAGAGTGCTCTTTTCTCAAAAGCAGAGTGTGTTTCTTGTAAGGCAAGCTAGAGTTTGTTTCCCAGTCCTAAATGGAGTTGAATCACATGCAGTTTCTGGTCCTACGAGCAAGAGTTGTTTTCTGGTAAGGAAAGTCACTGTTGCGCTCCCATTGCCATACACAGTGCAAATAGCACTCCCGTCTGTTCCCAGAAATTACAGTGTATTGGACTGAAGAGGAGCTACTGTTCTTCTCAGTTTCCTAAGCAGAGTTAAACTAGATATGGCCCGTGTGTCTAGGAAGCACAGTTCATTTGATCTGAGCAAGCTCACTGTTCTGGCCCTATAGGAAACACAGTAGAGTAGAAGAGTGCTCTTTTCGCAAAAGCAGAGTGTGTTTTTGTAAGGCGAGCTAGCATTTGTTTCCCAGTCCTAAATGGCGTTGAATCACATGGAGTTTGTGGTCCTACGAGCAAGAGTTGTTTTCTGGTAAGGAAAGTCACTATTGTGTTGTCATTGCCATACACAGTGCAAATAGCACTCGCGTCTGTTCCCAGCAAGTACAGTGTATTGGACTGAAGAGGAGCTACTGTTCTTGTCAGTTTCCTAAGCAGAGTTGAACTACATATGGTCCGTGTGTGTAGGAAGCACAGTTCTTTTGTTCTGAGCAAGCTCACTGTTTGGACCCCATAGGAAACACAGTAGAGTAGAAGAGAGCTCTTTTCTCAAAAGCAGAGTGTATTTCTTGTAAGGAGAGCTACCGTTTCTTTCCCATTCCTAAATGGAGTTGAATCACATGCAGTTTCTGGTCCTATGAGCAAGAGTTGTTTTCTGGTAAGGAAAGTCACTATTGTGCTCCCATTGCCATACACAGTGCAAATAGCACTCACGTCTGTTCCCAGCAAGTACAGTGTATTGGACTGAAGAGGAACTACTGTTCTTGTCAGTTTCCTAAGCAGAGTTGAACTACATATGGTCCGTGTGTGTAGGAAGCACAGTTCTTTTGTTCTGAGAAAGCTCACTGTTTGGACCCCATAGGAAACACAGTAGAGTAGAAGAGTGCTCTTTCCTCTAAAGCAGAGTGTGTTTCTTGTAAGGCGAGCTAGCGTTTGTATCCCAGTCCTAAATGGAGTTGAATCACATGCAGTTTCTGGTCCTATGAGCATGAGTTGTTTTATGGTAAGAATAGTCACTATTGCGCTCCCATTGCCATACACAGGACCAATAGCACATGCGTCTGTTCCCAGCAAGTACAGTGTATTGGACTGAATAGGATCTACTGTTCTGGTCAGGTTCCTAAGCAGAATTGAACTAGATATGGCCGTGTGTGTAGGAAGCACAGTTCTTTTGTTCTGAGCAAGCTCACTGTTCGGACCCCATAAGAAACACAGTAGAGTAGAAGAGTGCCCTTTTCTCAAAAGCAGAGTGTGTTTCTTGTAAGTCGAGCTAGCGTTTGTTTCCCAGTCCTAAATGGAGTTGAATCACATGCAGTTTCTGGTCCTACGAGCAAGAGTTGTTTTCTGGTAAGGAAAGTCACTATTGCGCTCCCATTGCCATACACAGTACAAATAGCACTCGCGTCTGAACCCAGGAATTACAGTGTATCGGACTGAAGAGGAGCTACTGTTCTTGTCAGTTTCCTAAGCAGAGTTGAACTAGATATGTCCCGTGTGTGTAGGAAGCACAGTTCTTATGTTCTGAGCAAGCTCACTGTTCTGGCCCTATAGGAAACACAGTAGAGTAGATGAGCGCTCTTTTATCTAAAGCAGAGTGTGTTTCTTGTAAGGCGAGCTAGCGTTTGTTTCCTAGTCCTAAATGGAGTTGAATCACATGCAGTTTCTGGTCCTACAAACAAGAGTTGTTTTCTGGTAAGGAAAGTCACATTGTGCTCCCATTGCCATTCACAGTGCAAATAGCACTCGCGTCTGTTCCCAGGAAATACAGTGTATTGCCCTGAATAGGTGCTACTGTTCTTGTCAGTTTCCTATGCAGAGTTGAACTAGATATTATCCGTGTGTGTAGGAAGCACAGTTCTTTTGTTCTGAGCAAGCTCACTGTTTGGACCCTATAGGAAACACAGTAGAGTAGAAGAGTGAACTTTTCTCTAAAGCAGAGTGTGTTTCTTTTAAGGCAAGCTAGCGTTTGTTTCCCAGTCCTAAATGGAGTTGAATCACATGCAGTTTCTGGTCCTACGCGCAAGAGTTGTTTTATGGTAAGAAGAGTCACTATTGCGCTGCAATTGCCATACACAGGACAAATAGCACTGGCGTCTGTTCCCAGCAAGTACAGTGTATTGGACTGAAGAGGATCTATTGTTCTTGTCAGGTTTTTAACCAGAATTGAAATAGATATGGCCGTGTGTGTAGGAAGCACAGTTCTTTTGTTCTGAGCAAGCTCACTGTTCGGACCACATAGGAAACACAGTAGAGTAGAAGAGTGCTCTTTTCTCAAAAGCAGAGTGTGTTTCTTGTAAGGCGAGCTAGCGTTTGTTTCCTAGTCCTAAATGGAGTTGAATCACATGCAGTGTCTGGTCCTACGAACAAGAGTTGTTTTCTGGTAAGGAAAGTCACATTGTGCTCCCATTGCCATACACAGTGCAAATAGCACTCGCGTCTGTTCCCAGCAAGTACAGTGTATTGCACTGAATAGGTGCTACTGTTCTTGTCAGTTTGCTATGCAGAGTTGAACCAGATATTATCCGTGTGTGTAGGAAGCACAGTTCTTTTGTTCTGAGCAAGCTCACTGTTTGGACCCTATAGGAAACACAGTAGAGTAGAATAGTGCTCTTTTCTCTAAAGCAGAGTGTGTTTCTTATAAGGCGAGCTAGCGTTTGTTTCGCAGTCCTAAATGGAGTTGAAACCCATGCAGTTTCTGGTACTACGAGCAAGAGTTGTTTTCAGGTAAGAAGAGTCACTATTGCGCTGCCTTTGCCATACACAGGACAAATAGCACTGGCGTCTGATCGCAGCAAGTACAGTGTATTGGACTGAAGAGAATCTACTGTTCTTGTCAGGTTCTTAAGCAGAATTGAACTAGATATGGCCGTGTGTGTAGGAAGCACAGTTCTTTTGTTCTGAGCAAGCTCACTGTTCGGACCCCATAGGAAACACAGTAGAGGAGAAGAGTGCTCTTTTCTCAAAAGCAGAGTGTGTTTTTTGTAAGGCAAGCTAGCGTTTGTTTCCCAGTCCTAAATGGATTTGAATCACATGCAGTTTCTGGTCCTACGAGCAAGAGATGTTTTCTGGTGAAGAAAGTCACTATTGCGCTCCAATTGCCATACACAGTGCAAATAGCACTCGCGTCTGTTCCCAGCAAGTACAGTGTATTGGACTGAAGAGGAGCTACTGTTCTTGTCAGTTTCCTAAGCAGAGTTGAACTAGATATGGTCCATGTGTGTAGGAAGCACAGTTCTCTTGTTCTGAGCAAGCTCACTGTTCGGACCCCATAGGAAACACAGTAGAATAGAAGAGTGCTCTTTTCTCAAAAGCAGAGTATGTTTCTTGTAAGGCGAGCTAGAGTTTGTTTCCCAGTCCTAAATGGAGTTGAATCACATGCAGTTTCTGGTCCTACGAGCAAGAGTTGTTTTCTGGTAAGGAAAGTCACTGTTGCGCTCCCATTGCCATACACAGTGCAAATAGCACTCGCGTCTGTTCCCAGCAAGTACAGTGTATTGCACTGAATAGGTGCTACTGTTCTTGTAAGTTTGCTATGCAGAGTTGAACCAGATATTATCCGTGTGTGTAGGAAGCACAGTTCTTTTGTTCTGAGCAAGCTCACTGTTTGGACCCTATAGGAAACACAGTAGAGTAGAATAGTGCTCTTTTCTCTAAAGCAGAGTGTGTTTCTTATAAGGCGATCTAGCGTTTGTTTCGCAGTCCTAAATGGAGTTGAAACCCATGCAGTTTCTGGTACTACGAGCAAGAGTTGTTTTCTGGTAAGAAGAGTCACTATTGCGCTGCCATTGCCATACACAGGACAAATAGCACTGGCGTCTGATCGCAGCAAGTACAGTGTATTGGACTGAAGAGAATCTACTGTTCTTGTCAGGTTCTTAAGCAGAATTGAACTAGATATGGCCGTGTGTGTAGGAAGCACAGTTCTTTTGTTCTGAGCAAGCTCACTGTTCGGACCCCATAGGAAACACAGTAGAGGAGAAGAGTGCTCTTTTCTCAAAAGTAGAGTGTGTTTTTTGTAAGGCAAGCTAGCGTTTGTTTCCCAGTCCTAAATGGAGTTGAATCACATGCAGTTTCTGGTCCTACGAGCAAGAGATGTTTTCTGGTGAGGAAAGTCACTATTGCCCTCCAATTGCCATACACAGTGCAAATAGCACTCGCGTCTGTTCCCAGCAAGTACAGTGTATTGGACTGAAGAGAATCTACTGTTCTTGTCAGTTTCCTAAGCAGAGTTGAACTAGATATGGTCCATGTGTGTAGGAAGCACAGTTCTTTTGTTCTGAGCAAGCTCACTGTTCGGACCCCATAGGAAACACAGTAGAATAGAAGAGTGCTCTTTTCTCAAAAGCAGAGTATGTTTCTCGTAAGGCGAGCTAGAGTTTGTTTCCCAGTCCTAAATGGAGTTGAATCACATGCAGTTTCTGGTCCTACGAGCAAGAGTTGTTTTCTGGTAAGGAAAGTCACTGTTGCGCTCCCATTGCCATACACAGTGCAAATAGCACTCCCGTCTGTTCCCAGAAATTACAGTGTATTGGACTGAAGAGGAGCTACTGTTCTTCTCAGTTTCCTAAGCAGAGTTGAACTAGATATGGCCCGTGTGTCTAGGAAGCACAGTTCATTTGATCTGAGCAAGCTCACTGTTCTGGCCCTATAGGAAACACAGTAGAGTAGAAGAGTGCTCTTTTCGCAAAAGCAGAGTGTGTTTTTGTAAGGCGAGCTAGCATTTGTTTCCCAGTCCTAAATGTCGTTGAATCACATGGAGTTTGTGGTCCTACGAGCAAGAGTTGTTTTCTGGTAAGGAAAGTCACTATTGCGTTGTCATTGCCATACACAGTGCAAATAGCACTCGCGTCTGTTCCCAGCAAGTACAGTGTATTGGACTGAAGAGGAGCTACTGTTCTTGTCAGTTTCCTAAGCAGAGTTGAAGTACATATGGTCCATGTGTGTAGGAAGCACAGTTCTTTTGTTCTGAGCAAGCTCACTGTTTGGACCCCATAGGAAACACAGTAGAGTAGAAGAGTGCTCTTTTCTCAAAAGCAGAGTGTATTTCTTGTAAGGAGAGCTACCGTTTGTTTCCCATTCCGAAATGGAGTTGAATCACATGCAGTTTCTGGTCCTATGAGCAAGAGTTGTTTTCTGGTAAGGAAAGTCACTATTGTGCTCCCATTGCCATACACAGTGCAAATAGCACTCACGTCTGTTCCCAGCAAGTACAGTGTATTGGACTGAAGAGGAGCTACTGTTCTTGTCAGTTTCCTAAGCAGAGTTGAACTACATATGGTCCGTGTGTGTAGGAAGCACAGTTCTTTTGTTCTGAGAAAGCTCACTGTTTGGACCCCATAGGAACCACAGTAGAGTAGAAGAGTGCTCTTTCCTCTAAAGCAGAGTGTGTTTCTTGTAAGGCGAGCTAGCGTTTGTATCCCAGTCCTAAATGGAGTTGAATCACATGCAGTTTCTGGTCCTATGAGCATGAGTTGTTTTATGGTAAGAATAGTCACTATTGCGCTCCCATTGCCATACACAGGACCAATAGCACATGCGTCTGTTCCCAGCAAGTACAGTGTATTGGACTGAATAGGATCTACTGTTCTTGTCAGTTTCCTAAGCAGAATTGAACTAGATATGGCCGTGTGTGTAGGAAGCACAGTTCTTTTGTTCTGAGCAAGCTCACTGTTCGGACCCCATAAGAAACACAGTAGAGTAGAAGAGTGCTCTTTCCTCAAAAGCAGAGTGTGTTTCTTGTAAGTCGAGCTAGCGTTTGTTTCCCAGTCCTAAATGGAGTTGAATCACATGCAGTTTCTGGTCCTACGAGCAAGAGTTGTTTTCTGGTAAGGAAAGTCACTATTGCTCTCCCATTGCCATACACAGTACTAATAGCACTCGCGTCTGAACCCAGGAATTACAGTGTATCAGACTGAAGAGGAGCTACTGTTCTTGTCAGTTTCCTAAGCAGAGTTGAACTAGATATGGCCCGTGTGTGTAGGAAGCACAGTTCTTATGTTCTGAGCAAGCTCACTGTTCTGGCCCTATAGGAAACACAGTAGAGTAGATGAGCGCTCTTTTATCTAAAGCAGAGTGTGTTTCTTGTAAGGCGAGCTAGCGTTTGTTTCCTAGTCCTAAATGGAGTTGAATCACATGCAGTTTCTGGTCCTACAAACAAGAGTTGTTTTCTGGTAAGGAAAGTCACATTGTGCTCCCATTGCCATACACAGTGCAAATAGCACTCGCGTCTGTTCCCAGGAAATACAGTGTATTGCCCTGAATGGGTGCTACTGTTCTTGTCAGTTTCCTATGCAGAGTTGAACTAGATATTATCCATGTGTGTAGGAAGCACAGTTCTTTTGTTCTGAGCAAGCTCACTGTTTGGACCCTATAGGAAACACAGTAGAGTAGAAGAGTGAACTTTTCTCTAAAGCAGAGTGTGTTTCTTGTAAGGCGAGCTAGCGTTTGTTTCTCAGTCCTAAATGGAGTTGAATCACATGCAGTTTCTGGTCCTACGCGCAAGAGTTGTTTTATGGTAAGAAGAGTCACTATTGCGCTGCCATTGCCATACACAAGACAAATAGCA
This sequence comes from Peromyscus eremicus, assembly GCF_949786415.1. NCBI lineage: Eukaryota > Metazoa > Chordata > Mammalia > Rodentia > Cricetidae > Peromyscus > Peromyscus eremicus. The sequence goes on along the minus strand of NW_026734385.1, from coordinate 444,984 downwards.
CTGGCGTCTGTTCCCAGCAAGTACAGTGTATTGGACTGAAGAGGATCTACTGTTCTTGTCAGGTTTTTAACCAGAATTGAAATAGATATGGCCGTGTGTGTAGGAAGCACAGTTCTTTTGTTCTGAGCAAGCTCACTGTTCGGACCACATAGGAAACACAGTAGAGTAGAAGAGTGCTCTTTTCTCAAAAGCGGAGTGTGTTTCTTGTAAGGCGAGCTAGCGTTTGTTTCCTAGTCCTAAATGGAGTTGAATCACATGCAGTGTCTGGTCCTACGAACAAGAGTTGTTTTCTGGTAAGGAAAGTCACATTGTGCTCCCATTGCCATACACAGTGCAAATAGCACTCGCGTCTGTTCCCAGCAAGTACAGTGTATTGCACTGAATAGGTGCTACTGTTCTTGTCAGTTTGCTATGCAGAGTTGAACCAGATATTATCCGTGTGTGTAGGAAGCACAGTTCTTTTGTTCTGAGCAAGCTCACTGTTTGGACCCTATAGGAAACACAGTAGAGTAGAATAGTGCTCTTTTCTCTAAAGCAGAGTGTGTTTCTTATAAGGCGATCTAGCGTTTGTTTCGCAGTCCTAAATGGAGTTGAAACCCATGCAGTTTCTGGTACTACGAGCAAGAGTTGTTTTCTGGTAAGAAGAGTCACTATTGCGCTGCCATTGCCATACACAGGACAAATAGCTCTGGCGTCTGATCGCAGCAAGTACAGTGTATTGGACTGAAGAGAATCTACTGTTCTTGTCAGGTTCTTAAGCAGAATTGAACTAGATATGGCCGTGTGTGTAGGAAGCACAGTTCTTTTGTTCTGAGCAAGCTCACTGTTCGGACACCATAGGAAACACAGTAGAGGAGAAGAGTGCTCTTTTCTCAAAAGCAGAGTGTGTTTTTTGTAAGGCAAGCTAGCGTTTGTTTCCCAGTCCTAAATGGAGTTGAATCACATGCAGTTTCTGGTCCTACGAGCAAGAGATGTTTTCTGGTGAGGAAAGTCACTATTGCGCTCTTATTGCCATACACAGTGCAAATAGCACTCGCGTCTGTTCCCAGCAAGTACAGTGTATTGGACTGAAGAGGAGCTACTGTTCTTGTCAGTTTCCTAAGCAGAGTTGAACTAGATATGGTCCATGTGTGTAGGAAGCACAGTTCTTTTGTTCTGAGCAAGCTCACTGTTCGGACCCCATAGGAAACACAGTAGAATAGAAGAGTGCTCTTTTCTCAAAAGCAGAGTGTGTTTCTTGTAAGGCGAGCTCGCGTTTGTTTCGCAGTCCTAAATGGAGTTGAATCACATGCAGTTTCTGGTCCTACGAGCAAGAGTTGTTTTCTGGTAAGGAAAGTCACTGTTGCGCTCCCATTGCCATACACAGTGCAAATAGCACTCCCGTCTGTTCCCAGAAATTACAGTGTATTGGACTGAAGAGGAGGTACTGTTCTTCTCAGTTTCCTAAGCAGAGTTGAAGTAGATATGGCCCGTGTGTCTAGGAAGCACAGTTCATTTGATCTGAGCAAGCTCACTGTTCTGGCCCTATAGGAAACACAGTAGAGTAGAAGAGTGCTCTTTTCGCAAAAGCAGAGTGTGTTTTTGTAAGGCGAGCTAGCATTTGTTTCCCAGTCCTAAATGGCGTTGAATCACATGGAGTTTGTGGTCCTACGAGCAAGAGATGTTTTCTGGTAAGGAAAGTCACTATTGCGTTGTCATTGCCATACACAGTGCAAATAGCACTCGTGTCTGTCCCCAGCAAGTACAGTGTATTGGACTGAAGAGGAGCTACTGTTCTTGTCAGTTTCCTAAGCAGAGTTGAACTACATATGGTCCGTGTGTGTAGGAAGCACAGTTCTTTTGTTCTGAGCAAGCTCACTGTTTGGACCCCATAGGAAACACAGTAGAGTAGAAGAGTGCTCTTTTCTCAAAAGCAGAATGTATTTCTTGTAAGGAGAGCTACCGTTTGTTTCCCATTCCTAAATGGAGTTGAATCACATGCAGTTTCTGGTCCTATGAGCAAGAGTTGATTTCTGGTAAGGAAAGTCACTATTGTGCTCCCATTGCCATACACAGTGCAAATAGCACTCACGTCTGTTCCCAGCAAGTACAGTGTATTGGACTGAAGAGGAGCTACTGTTCTTGTCAGTTTCCTAAGCAGAGTTGAACTACATATGGTCCGTGTGTGTAGGAAGCACAGTTCTTTTGTTCTGAGAAAGCTCACTGTTTGGACCCCATAGGAAACACAGTAGAGTAGAAGAGTGCTCTTTCCTCTAAAGCAGAGTGTGTTTCTTGTAAGGCGAGCTAGCGTTTGTATCCCAGTCCTAAATGGAGTTGAATCACATGCAGTTTCTGGTCCTATGAGCATGAGTTGTTTTATGGTAAGAATAGTCACTATTGCGCTCCCATTGCCATACACAGGACCAATAGCACATGCGTCTGTTCCCAGCAAGTACAGTGTATTGGACTGAATAGGATCTACTGTTCTTGTCAGGTTCCTAAGCAGAATTGAACTAGATATGGCCGTGTGTGTAGGAAGCACAGTTCTTTTGTTCTGAGCAAGCTCACTGTTCGGACCCCATAAGAAACACAGTAGAGTAGAAGAGTGCTCTTTCCTCTAAAGCAGAGTGTGTTTCTTGTAAGTCTAGCTAGCGTTTGTTTCCCAGTCCTAAATGGAGTTGAATCACATGCAGGTTCTGGTCCTACGAGCAAGAGTTGTTTTCTGGTAAGGAAAGTCACTATTGCGCTCCCATTGCCATACACAGTACAAATAGCACTCGCGTCTGAACCCAGGAATTACAGTGTATCGGACTGAAGAGGAGCTAATGTTCTTGTCAGTTTCCTAAGCAGAGTTGAACTAGATATGGCCCGTGTGTGTAGGAAGCACAGTTCTTATGTTCTGAGCAAGTTCACTGTTCTGGCCCTATAGGAAACACAGTAGAGTAGATGAGTGCTCTTTTATCTAAAGCAGAGTGTGTTTCTTGTAAGGCGAGCTAGCGTTTGTTTCCTAGTCCTAAATAGAGTTGAATCACATGCAATTTCTGGTCCTACAAACAAGAGTTGTTTTCTGGTAAGGAAAGTCACATTGTGCTCCCTTTGCCATACACAGTGCAAATAGCACTCGCGTCTGTTCCCAGGAAATACAGTGTATTGCCCTGAATAGGTGCTACTGTTCTTGTCAGTTTCCTATGCAGAGTTGAACTAGATATTATCCATGTGTGTAGGAAGCACAGTTCTTTTGTTCTGAGCAAGCTCACTGTTTGGACCCTATAGGAAACACAGTAGACTAGAAGAGTGCTCTTTTCTCTAAAGCAGAGTGTGTTTCTTTTAAGGCAAGCTAGCGTTTCTTTCGTAGTCCTAAATGGAGTTGAAACCCATGCAGTTTCTGGTACTACGAGCAAGAGTTGTTTTCTGGTAAGAAGAGTCACTATTGCGCTGCCATTGCCATACACAGGACAAATAGCACTGGCGTCTGATCGCAGCAAGTACAGTGTATTGGACTGAAGAGGATCTACTGTTCTTGTCAGGTTCCTCGGCAGAAATGAACTAGTAATGGCCGTGTGTGTAGGAAGCACAGTTCTTTTGTTCTGAGCAAGCTCACTGTTCGGACCCCATAGGAAACACAGTAGAGTAGAAGAGTGATCTTTTCTCAAAAGCAGAGTGCGTTTTATGTAATGCAAGCTAGCGTTTGTTTCCCAGTCCTAAATGGAGTTGAATCACATGCAGTTTCAGGTACTACGAGCAAGAGATGTTTTCTGGTAAGGAAAGTCACTATTGCGCTCTTATTGCCATACACAGTGCAAATAGCACTCACATATGTTCCCAGGAATTACAGTGTATCGGACTGAAGAGGAGCTACTGTTCTTGTCAGTTTCCTAAGCAGAGTTGAACTAGATATGGTCCATGTGTGTAGGAAGCACAGTTCTTTTGTTCTGAGCAAGCTCACTGTTCGGACCCCATAGGAAACACAGTAGAATAGAAGAGTGCTCTTTTCTCAAAAGCAGAGTGTGTTTCTTGTAAGGCGAGCCAGCGTTTGTTTCCCAGTCCTAAATGGAGTTAAATCACATGCAGTTTCTGGTCCTACGAGCAAGAGTTGTTTTCTGGTAAGGAAAGTCACTTTAGTGCTCCCATTGCCATACACAGTGCAAATAGCACTCCCGTCTGTTACCAGAAATTACAGTGTATTGGACTGAAGAGGATCTACTGTTCTTGTCAGTTTCCTAAGCAGAATTGAAATAGATATGGCCGTGTGTGTAGGAAGCACAGTTCTTTTGTTCTGAGCAAGCTCACTGTTTGGACCCTATAGGAAACACAGTAGAGTAGAAGAGTGCTCTTTTCTCTAAAGCAGAGTGTGTTTTTTTAAGGCAAGCTAGCGTTTGTTTCGTAGTCATAAATGGAGTTGAAACCCATGCAGTTTCTGGTACTACGAGCAAGAGTTGTTTTCTGGTAAGAAGAGTCACTATTGCGCTGCCATTGCCATACACAGGACAAATAGCACTGGCGTCTGATCGCAGCAAGTACAGTGTATTGGACTGAAGAGGATCTACTGTTCTTGTCAGGTTCCTAAGCAGAAATGAACTAGTAATGGCCGTGTGTGTAGGAAGCACAGTTCTTTTGTTCTGAGCAAGCTCACTGTTCGGACCCCATAGGAAACACAGTAGAGGAGAAGAGTGCTCCTTTCTCAAAAGCAGAGTGTGTTTCTTGTAAGGCGAGCTAGCGTTTGTTTCCCAGTCCTAAATGGAGTTGAATCACATGCAGTTTCTGGTCCTACGAGCAAGAGTTGATTTCTGGTAAGGAAAGTCACTATTGTGCTCCCATTGCCATACACAGTACAAATAGCACTCGCGTCTGTTCCCAGGAATTACAGTGTATCAGACTGAAGAGGAGCTACTGTTCTTCTCAGTTTCCTAAGCAGAGTTGAACTAGATATGGCCCGTGTGTCTAGGAAGCACAGTTATTATGTTCTGAGCAAGCTCACTGTTCTGGCCCTATAGGAAACACAGTAGAGTAGAAGAATGCTCTTTTCTCTAAAGCAGAGCGTGTTTCATGTAATGCGAGCTAGCGTTTGTTTCCCAGTTATAAATAGTATTGAATCACATGCAGTTTCTGGTCTTATGAGCAAGAGTAGTTTTCTGGTAGGGAAAGTCGCTATATCGCTCCCATTGCCATACACAGTGCAAATAGCACTCCCGTCTGTTCCCACAAGTACAGTGTATTAGACTGAAGAGGAGCTACTATTCTTCTCAGTTTCCTAAGCAGAGTTGAACTAGATATGGCCCGTGTGTCTAGGAAGCACAGTTCTTTTGTTCTGAGAAAGCTCACTGTTTGGACCCCATAGGAAACACAGTAGAGTAGAAGAGTGCTCTTTTCTCAAAAGCAGAGTGTGTTTCTTGTAAGGCGAGCTAGCATTTGTTTCCCAGTCCTAAATGGCGTTGAATCACATGCAGGTAGTGGCCCTACGAGCAAGAGTTGTTTTCTGGTAAGGAAAGTCACTATTGTGGTCTCATTGCCATACACAGTGCATATAGCACTCGCGTCTGTTCCCAGCAAGTACAGTGTATTGGACTGAAGAGGAGCTACTGTTCTTGTCAGTTTCCTAAGCAGAGTTGAACTACATATGGTCCTTGTGTTTAGGACGCACAGTTCTTTTGTTCTTAGCAAGCTCACCGTTTGGACCCCATAGGAAACACAGTAGAGTAGAAGAGTTCTCTTTTCTCAAAAGCAGAGTGTGTTTCTTGTAAGGCAAGCTAGCGTTTGTTTCCCAGTCCTACATGGAGTTGAATCACATGCAGTTTCTGGTCCTACGAGCAAGAGTTGTTTTCTGGTAAGGAAAGTCACTATTGTGCTCCCATTGCCATACACAGTACAAATAGCACTGTTGTCTGTTCCCAGCAAGTACAACTGTATTGGACTGAAGAGGATCTACTGTTCATGTCAGGTTCCTAAGCAGAATTGAACTAGATATGGCCGTGTGTGGAGGAAGCATAGATTTTTTGTTCTGAGCAAGCTCACTGTTCGGACCCCATAGGAAACACAGTGGAGTAGAAGAGTGCTCTTTTCTCAAAAGCAGAGTGTGTTTCTTGTAAGGCGAGGTAGCGTTTGTTTCGCAGTCATAAATGGAGTTGAGTCACAGGCAGTTTTTGTTCCTACGAGCAAGAGTTGTTTTCTGGTAAGAAGAGTCACTATTGTGCTCCAAATTCCATACACAGTGCATATAGCACTCGCGTCTGTTCCCAGCAAGTACAGTGTATTGGACTGAATAGGAGATACTGTTCTTGTCAGTTTCCTAAGCAGAGTTGAACTAGATCTGGTCCATGTGTGTAGGAAACTCAGTTCTTTTGTTCTGAGCAAGCTCACTGTTTGGACCCCATAGGAAACACAGTAGAGTAGAAGAGTGCTCTTTTCTCAAAAGCAGAATGTATTTCTTGTAAGGCGAGCTAGCGTTGGTTTCCTAGTCCTAAATGGAGTTGAATCACATGCAGTTTCTGATCCTACGAGCAAGAGTTGTTTTCTGGTAAGGAAAGTCACTATTGCGCTCCCATTGCCATACATAGTGCAAATAGCACTCGGTCCGTTCCCAGCAAGTACAGTGTATCGGACTGAAGAGGAGCTACTGCTCTTGTCACTTTCCTAAGCAGAGTTGAACTAGATATGGCCCGTGTGAAGGAAGCACAGTTCTTTTGTTCTGATCAAGCTCACTTTTCTGGCCCTATAGGAAACACAGAAGAATAGAAGAGTGCTCTTTTCTCAAAAGCAGAGTGTTTTTCTTAAGGCAAGCTAGCGTTTGTTTCCCAGTCCTAAATGGAGTTGAATCACATTCAGTTTCTGGTCCTAGGAGCAAGAGTTATTTTCTGGTAAGAAGAGTCACTATTGCGCTCCAATTGCCATACACAGTGCATATAGTACTCGCGTATGTTCCCTTCAATTACAGTTTATTGGACTGATTAGGAGCTACTGTTCTTGTCAGTTTCCTAAGCAGAGTTGAACTAGATATTGTCCGTGTGTGTAGGAAGCACAGTTCTTTTGTTCTCAGCAAGCTCACTGTTTGGACCCCATTGGAAACACAGTAGAGTAGAAGAGTGCTCTTTTCTCAAAAGCAGAGTGTGTTTCTTGTAAGGAGAGCTAGCGTTTGTTTCCCAGTCCTAAATGGAGTTGAATCACATGCAGTTTCTGGTCCTACGAGCAAGAGTTGTTTTCTGGCAAGAAGAGTCACTATTGTGCTCCCATTGTCATACACAGGGCAAAGAGCACTGGCGTCTCTTCCCAGCAAGTACAGTGTATTGGACTGAAGAGGAGCTACTGTTCTTCTCAGTTTCCTAAGCAGAGTTGAACTAGATATGGTCCATGTATGTAGGAAGCACAGTTCATTTGTTCTGAGCAAGTTCACTGTTCTGGCCCTATAGGAAACACAGTAGAGTAGAAGAGTGCTCTTTTCTCAAAAGCAGTGTGTGTTTCATGTAAGGCAAGCTAGCATTCGTTTCCCAGTCCTAAATGGAGTTGAATCACATGCAGTTTCTGGTCCTACGAGCAAGAGTTGTTTTCTGGTAAGGAAAGTCACTATTGCGCTCCCATTGACATACACAGTGCAAATAGCACTCGCATATGTTCCCAGCTATTACAGTGTATCGGACTGAAGAGGAGCTACTGTTCTTGTCAGTTTCCTAAGCAGAGTTGAACTAGATATGGCCCGTGTGTGTAGGAAGCACAGTTTTTTTTTTTCTGAGCAAGCTCACTGTTTTGGCCCTATAGGAAACACAGAAGAGTAAAAGAGTACTCTTTTCTCAAAAGCAGAGTGTGTTTCTTGTAAGGCGAGCTTGCATTTGTTTCCCAGTCTTAAATGGAGTTGAGTCACATGCAGTTTTTGTTCCTACGAGCAAGAGTTGTTTTCTGGTAGAAGAGTCACTATTGCGCTCCAATTGCCATACACAGTGCAAATAGCACTCGCGTCTGTTCCCAGCAAGTACAGTGTATTGGACTGAATAGGAGCTACTGTTCTTGTCAGTTTCCTAAGCAGAGTTGAACTAGATATGGTCCGTGTGTGTAGGCAGCACAGTTCTTTTGTTCTCAGCAAGCTCACTGTTATGGCCCTATAGGAAACACAGTAGATTAGAAGAGTGCTCTTTTCTCAAAAGCAGAGTGTGTTTCTTGTAAGGCGAGCTCGTGTTTGTTTCCCAGTCCTAAATGGAGTTGAATCACATGCAGTTTCTAGTCCTACGAGCAAGAGTTGTTTTATGGTAAGGAAGTCACTATTGCGCTCCCATTGCCATACACAGTGCAAATAGCACTCGCGTCTGTTCCCAGCAAGTACAGTGTATCGGACTGAAGAGGAGCCACTGTTCTTGTAAGTTTCCTAAGCAGAGTTGAACGAGATATAGCCCGTGTGTGTAGGAAGCACAGTTCTTTTGTTCTGGGCAAGTTCACCGTTTGGACCCCATAGGAAACACAGTAGAGTAGAAGAGTGCTCTTTTCTCTAAAGCAGAGTGTTTTTCTTGTAAGGTGAGCTCGCGTTTGTTTCCCAGTCCTAAATGGAGTTGAGTCACATGCAGTTTTTGGTCCTACGAGCAAGAGTTATTTTCGGGTAAGAAGAGTCACTATTGCGCTCCAATTGCCATACACAGTGCAAATAGTACTCGCGTCTGTTCCCTTCAATTACAGTGTATTGGACTGATTAGGAGCTACTGTTCTTGTCAGTTTCCTCAGCAGAGTTGAACTAGATATGGTACGTGTGTAGGAAGCACAGTTCTTTTGTTCTGAGCAAGCTCACTGTTTGGACCCCATTGGAAACACAGTAGAGTAGAAGAGTGCTCTTTTCTCAGAAGCAGAGTGTGTTTCTTGTAAGGCGAGCTAGCGTTTGTTTCCCAGTCCTAAATGGAGTTGAATCTCATGCAGTTTCTGGTCCTACGAGCAAGAGTTGTTTTCTGGCAAGAAGAGTCACTATTGTGCTCCCATTGTCATACACAGGGCAAATAGCACTGGCGTCTGTTCCCAGCATGTACAGTGTATTGGACTGAAGAGGATCTACTGTTCTTGTCAGGTTTTTAAGCAGAGTTGAACTAGATATGGCCCGTGTGTGTAGGAAGCACAGTTATTATGTTCTGAGCAAGCTCTCTCTTCTGGCCCTATAGGAAACACAGTAGAGTAGAACAGTGCTCTTTTCTCTAAAGCAGAGTGTGTTTCTTGTAAGGCGAGCCCTCGTTTGTTTCCCAGTCCTAAATGGAGTTGAGTCACATGCAGTTTTTGGTCCTACGAGAAAGAGTTGTTTTCTGGTAAGAAGAGTCACTATTGTGCTCCAAATGCCATACACAGTGCAAATAGCTCTCGCGTCTGTTCCCAGCAAGTACAGTGTATTGGACTGAAGAGGAGATACTGTTCTTCTCAGTTTCCTAAGCAGAGTTGAACTAGATATGGTCCGTGTGTGTAGGAAGCACAGTTCATTTGTTCTGAGCAAGTTCACTGTTCTGGCCCTATAGAAAACACAGTAGAGTAGAAGAGTGCTCTTTTCTCAAAAGCAGAGTGTGTTTCTTGTAAGGCGAGCTAGAGTTTGTTTTCCAGTCCTAAATGGAGTTGAATCACAAGCAGTTTCTGGTTGTAAGAGCAAGAGTTGTTTCTGGTAAGAAGAGTCACTATTGTGCTCCAATTGCCATACACAGTGCAAATAGCACTCGCGTCTGTTCTCAGCAAGTACAGTGTATCGGACTGAAGAGGAGCTATTGTTCTTGTCAGTTTCCTAAGCAGAGTTGAACTAGATATGGCCGTGTGTGTAGGAAGCACAGTTATTATGTTCTGAGCAAGCTCACTGTTCTGGCCCTATAGGAAACACAGTAGAGTAGAAGAGTGCTCTTTTATCTAAAGCAGACTGTGTTTCTTGTAAGGCGAGCTTGCATTTGTTTCCCAGTCCTAAATGGAGTTGAGTCACAGGCAGTTTTTGGTCCTACGAGCAAGAGTTGTTTTCTGGTAAGAAGAGTCACTATTGCGCTCCAAATGCCATACACAGTGCAAATAGCACTCGTGTCTGTTCCCAGCAAGTACAAAGTATTGGACTGAAGAAGAGCTACTGCTCTTCTCAGTTTCCTAAGCAGAGTTGAACTAGATATGGTCCATGTGTGTAGGAAGCACATTTCTTTTGTTCTGAGCAAGCTCACTGTTTGGACCCCATAGGAAACACAGTAGAGTAGAAGAGTGCTCTTTTCTCAAAAGCAGAGTGTGTTTCTTGTAAGGCGAGCTAGTGTTTGTTTCCCAGTCCTAAATGGAGTTGAATAACATGCAGTTTGTGGTCCTATGAGCAAGAGTTGTTTTCTGGTAAGGAAAGTCACTATTGTGCTCCCATTGCCATACACAGTGCAAATAGCACTCGCGTCTGTTCCCAGCAAGTACAGTGTATTGGACTGAAGAGCACCTTCTGTTCTTGTCAGTTTCCAAAGCAGAGTTGAACTAGATATGGTCGATGTGTGTAGGAAGCACAGTTCTTTTGTTCTGAGCAAGCTCACTGTTTGGACCCCATGGGAAACACAGTAGAGTAGAAGAGTGCTCTTTTCTCAAAAGCAGAGTGTGTTTCTTGTAAGGCGAGCTAGCGTTTGTTTCCCAGTCCTAAGTGGAGTTGAATCCCATGCAGTTTCTGGTCCTATGAGCAAGAGTTCTTTTCTCGTAAGAAGAGTCACTATTGTGCTGCCATTGCCATACACAGGACAAATAGCACTGTTGTCTGTTCCCAGCAAGTACAGTGTATTGGACTGAAGGGGATCTACTGTTCATGTCAGGTTCCTAATCAGAATTGAACTAGATATGGCCGTGTGTGGAGGAAGCACAGTTTTTTTGTTCTGAGCAAGCTCACTGTTCAGACCACATAGGAAACACAGTAGAGTAGAAGAGTGCTCTTTTTTCAAAAGCAGAGTGTGTTTCTTGTAATGCGAGCTAGTGTTTGTTTCCCAGTCCTAAATGGAGTTGAATCACATGCAGTTTCTGTTCCTACGAGCAAGAGGTGTTTTCTCGTAAGAAGAGTCACTATTGTGCTCCCATTGTTTTACACAGGGCAAATAGCACTGGCGTCTGTTCCCAGCATGTACCGGGTATTGGACTGAAGTGGATCTACTGTTCTTGTCAGGTTCCTAAGCAGAATTAAACTAGATACGGCCATGTGTGTAGGAAGCACAGTTCTTTCTTCTGAGCAAGCTCACTGTTCTTTCCCTATAGGAAACACAGTAGAGTAGAAGAGTGCTCTTTTCTCAAAAGCAGAGTGTGTTTCTTGCAAGGTGAGCTAGTGTTTGTTTCCCAGTCAGAAAAGGATTTGAATCACATGCAGTTTCTGGGCCTATGAGCAAGAGTTGTTTTGTGGTAAAAAGAGTCACTTTTGTGCTCATATCGCCTTACACAGTGCAAATAGCACCCGTGTCTGTTCCCAGCATGTACAGTGTATTGGACTGGGATAAGCTACTGTTCTTGTCAGTTTCCTAAGCAGAGTTGAACTAGATATGGCCCTTGTGTGTAGTAAGCACAGTTCTTTTGTTCTGAGCAAGCTCACTGTTCTGGCCCTATACGAAACACAGTAGAGTAGAAGAGTGCTCTTTTCTCAAAACTAGAGTGTGTTTCTTGTAAGGCGAGGTAGCGTTTGTTTCCCAGTCCTAAATGGAGTTGAAACACATGCAGTTTCTGGTCCTGGGAGCAAGAGTTGTTTTCTGGTAAGAAGAGTCACTATTTCGCTCCCATTGCCATACACAGTGCAAATAACACTCGCGTCTGTTCCCAGCAAGTACAGTGTATTGGACTGAAGAGGATCTACTGTCATGTCAGTTTCCTAAGCAGAGTTGAACTAGATATGGCCCGTGTGTAGGAATCACAGTTCTTTTCTTCTGAGCAAGCTCACTGTTCGGACCCCATAGGAAACACAGTGGAGTAGAAGAGTGCTCTTTATTCAAAAGCAGAGTATGTTTCTTGTAAGGCGAGCTAGCATTTGTTTCCCAGTGCTAAATGGAGTTGAATCACATGCAGTTTCTGGTCCTAGGAGCAAGAGTTGTTTTCTGGTAAGAAGAGTCACTATTGCGGGCCCATTGCCATACACAGTGCAAACAGTACTGGCATCTCTTCCCAGCGTGTACAGTGTATTGGACTAAGAGGAGCTTCTGTTCTTGTCAGTTTCCTAAGCAGAGTTGAACTAGATATGGCTCCTGTTTGTACGAAGCACAGTTCTTTTGTTCTGAGCAAGCTCACTGTTCTGGCCTTATAGGAAACACAGTAGAGTAGAAGAGTGCTCTTTTCTCAAAAGCAGAGTGTGTTTCAGGTAAGGCGAGCTAGCATTTGTATCCCAGTCCTAAATGGAGTTGAGTCACGTGCAGTTTCTGGTCCTATGAGCAAGAGTTGTTTCCTGGTAAGAAGAGTCACTATGGAGCTCCCATTGCCATACACAGTGCAAATAGCACTCACGTCTGTTCCCAGCAAGTACAGTGTATTGTACTGAAGAGGATCTACTGTTCATGTCACTTTCCTAAGCAGAGTTGAACTAGATATGTCCCGTGTGTTTAGGAAGCACAGTTCTTTTGTTCTGAGCAAGGTCACTGTTCGGACCGCGTAAAAAAACACAGTACAGTAGAAGGGTGCTCTTTCTCAAAATCAGAGGGTGTTTCTTGTAAGGCGAGCCAGTGTCTGTTTCCAAGACAGAAATTGAGTTGAATCCCATGCAGTTTCTGGTCCTACAAGCAAGAGTTGTTTTCTGGTAAGAAGAGTCACTATTTCGCTCCCATTGCCATACACAGTGCAAATAGCACACGCATCTGTTCCCAGCAAGTACAGTGTATTGGACTGAAGAGGACCTACTGTTCTTGTCAGTTTCCTAAGCAGAGTTGAACTAGATATGGCCCGTTTGTGTAGGAAGCACAGTTCTTTTGTTCTGAGCCAGCTCACTGCTCGGACCCCTTCGGAAACACAGTAGAGTAGAAAAGTGCTCTTTTCCCAAAAGCAGAATGTGTTTCTTGTAAGGCGAGCTAGCGTTTGTTTCCCAGTCCGAAATGGAGTTGAGTCACATGCAGTTTCTGGTACTACGAGCAAGAAATGTTTTCTGGTAAGAAGAGTCAGTATTGTGCTCCCTTTGTCATACACAGTACAAATAGCGCTCGATCTGTTCCAGCAAGTACAGTGTATTGGACTGAAGAGGAGCTACTGTTCTTGTCAGTTTCCTAAGCAGAGTTGAACTAGATATGGCCGGTGTGTGTAGGAAGCACAGTTCTTTTGTTCTGAGCAAGCTCACTGTTCTGGCCCTTTAGGAAACACAGTAGAGTAGAGGAGTGCTCTTTTGTCAAAAGCAGAGTGCGTTTCTCGTAAGATGAGGTAGCGTTTGTTTTTCCAGTCCTAAATGGAGTTGAATCACATGCAGTTTGTGGTCCTACGAGCAAGAGTAGTTTCCTGGTAAGAAGAGTCACTATTGCGCTCCCATTGTCATACACAGTACAAATAGCACTGGCATCTGTTCCCAGCATGTACAGTGTATTGAACTGAAGAGGAGCTACTGTTTGTGTCACTTTCCTAAGCAGAGTTGAACTAGATATGGCCCCTGTGTGTAGGAAGCACAGTTCATTTGTTCTGAGCAAGCTCACTGCTCTGGCCCTATAGGAAACACAGAAGAGTAGAAGAGTGCTCTTTTCTCAAAAGCAGAGTATGTTTCTTCTAAGGCGAGCTAGTGTTTGTTTCCCAGTCCTAAATGGAGTTGAATCCCATGCAGTTTCTGGTCCTACGATCAAGAGATGTTTTCCGGTAAGGAAAGTCACTATTGTGCTCCCATTGCATTACACAGTGCAAATAGGACTCGCGTGTGTTCCCAGCAAGTACAGTGTATTGGACTGAAGAGGAGCTACTATTCTTGTCAGTTACCTAAGCAGAGTTGAACTGGATATGGCCCGTGTGTGTAGGAAGCACAGTTCTTTTGTTCTGAGCAGGCTCACTGTTCGAACCCCATAGGAAACACAGTAGAGTAGAAGAGTGCTCTCTTCTCAAAAGCAGAGTGTGTTTCTTGTAAGGTGAGCTAGTGTTTTTTTCCCAGTCCTAAATTGAGTTGTATTCCATGCAGTTTTTGGTCCTACGAGCAAGAGTTGTTTTCTGGTAAGAAGAGTCATTATTGCACTCCGATTGCCATACACAGCCCAAATAGCACTCGCGTCTGTTCCCAGCAAGTACAGTGTATTGGACTGAAGAGGAGCTACCGTTCTTGTCAGTTTCCTAAGCAGAGTTGAACTAGATATGGCCGGTTTGTGTAGGAAGCACAGTTCTTTTGTTCTGAGCAAGCTCACTGTTCTGGCCCTATAAGAAACACAGTAGAGTAGATGAGTGCTCTTTTCTCAAAAGCAGAGTGTGTTTCACGTAAGGCGAGCCAGTGTTTGTTTCCCAGTCAGAAACGGAGTTGAATCCCATGCAGTTTCTGGTCCTACAAGCAAGAGTTGTTTTCTGGTAAGGAAAGTCACTATTGTGCTCCCATTCCATTACACAGTACAAATAGCACTCGCGTGTGTTCCCAGCAAATACAGGTATTGGACTGAAGAGGAGCTACTGTTCTTGTCTGTTTCCTAAGCAGAGTTGAACTAGATATGGCCCGTGTGTGTAGGAAGCACAGTTCTTTCTTCTGAGCACGCTAACTGTTCGGACCCCATAGGAAACACAGTAGAGTAGATGAGTGCTCTTTTCTCAAAAGCAGAGTGTGTTTCTTGAAAGGCGAGCTAGTGTTTGTTTCCCAGTCAGAAAAGTATTTGAATCACATGCAGTTTCTGGGCCTATGAGCAAGAGTTGTTTTCTGGTAAGAAGAGTCACTATTGTGCTCCCATTGTCATACACAGTGCAAATAGCACTTGCGTCTGTTTCCAGCAGGTACAGTGTATTGGACTGAAGACGAGCTACTGTTCTTGTCATTTTCCTAAGCAGAGTTGAACTAGATATGGCCCATGTGTGTAGGAAGCACAGTTCTTTTGTTCTGAGCAAGCTCACTGTTGGGACCCCATAGGAAACACAGTAGAGTAGAAGAGTGCTCTTTTCTCGAAAGCAGAGTGTGTTTCTTCTAAGGCAAGCTAGTGTTTGTTTCCCAGTCCTAAATGGAGTAGAGTCACATGCAGTTTCTGGTCCTACAAGCAAGATTTGTTTTCTAATAAGAAGAGTCACTGTTGCGGTCCCATTGTCATACACAGGGCAAATAGCACTGGCGTCTGTTCCCAGCATGTACAGTGTATTGGACTGAAGAGGATCTACTGTTCTTGTCAGTTTCCTAAGCAGAATTGAACTAGATATGGCCGTGTGTGTAGGAAGCACAGTTCTTTTGTTCTGAGCAAGCTCACTGTTCTGGCCCTATAGGAAACACAGTAGAGTAGAGGAGTGATCTTTTCTCAAAAGGAGAGTGTGTTTCTTTTAAGGCAAGCTAGCGTTTATTTCCCAGTTCTAAATGGAGTTGAATCACATGCAGTTTTTGGTCCTACGAGCAAGAGTTGTTTTCTGGAAAGGAAAGTCACTTTGCGCTCCCATTGCCATACACAGTGCAATTAGCACTCGCATCTGTTCCCAGCAAGTACAGTGTATTGGACTGAAGAGGAGCTACTGTTCTTGTCAGTTTCCTAAGCAGAGTTGAACTAGATATGGGCCGTGTGTGTAGAAAGCACCATTCTTTTGTTCTGAGCAAGCTCACTGTTCGGACCCCATAAGAAACCCAGTAGAGTAGAAGAGTGCTCTTTTCTAAAAAGCAGAGTGTGTTTCTTGTAAGGTGAGCCAGTGTTTGTTTTCCAGTCAGAAATGGAGTTGAATCCCATGCAGTTTCTGGTCCTACGAGCAAGAGTTGTTTTCTTGTAAGAAGAGTCACTATTGCGCTCCCATTGCCATACACAGTGCAAATAGCACTCGTGTCTGTTCCCAAAAAGTACAGTGTATTGGACTGAAGAGGAGCTACTGTTCTTGTCAGTTTCCTAAGCAGAGTTGAACTAGATATGGCCCGTGTGTGTATGAAGCACAGTTCTTTTGTTCTGAGCAAGCTCACTGTTCGGACACCATAGTAAACACAGAAGAGTAGAACAGTGCTCTTTTCTCAAAAGCAGAGTATGTTTCTTCTAAGGCGAGCTAGCGTTTGTTTCCCAGTCCTAAATGGAGTTGAATCACATGCAGTTTCCGTTCCTATGAGCAAGAGTTGTTTTCTGGTAAGAAGAGTCACTATTGCGCTCCTATTGACATACACTGTGCAAATAGCGCTCGATCTGTTCCCAGCAAGTACAGTGTATTGGACTGAAGTGGATCTACTGTTCATGTCAGTTTCCTAAGCAGAGGTGAACTAGACATGGCCCGTGTGTGTAGAAAGCACAGTTCTTTTGTTCTGAGCAAGCTCACTTTTCGGACCCCATAGGAAACACAGTAGAGTAGAAGAGTGCTCTTTTCTCAAAAGCAGTGTTTGTTTCATGTAAGGCGAGCTAGCATTTGTTTCCCAGTCTTAACTGGAGTTGAATCACATGCAGTTTCTGGTCCTACGAGCAAGAGTTGTTTTCTGGTAAGGAAAGTCACTATTGCGCTCTCATTGACATACACAGTGCAAATAGCACTCGCGTGTGTTTCCAGCTATTACAGTGTATTGGACTGAAGAGCAGCTTCTGTTCTTGTCAGTGTCCAAAGCAGAGTTGAACTAGATATGGTCGATGTGTGTAGGAATCACAGTTCTTTTGTTCTGAGCAAGCTCACTGTTTGGACCCCATAGGAAACACAGTAGAGTAGAAGAGTGCTCTTTTCTCAAAAGCAGAGTGTGTTTCTTGTAAGGCGAGCTAGCGTTTGTTTCCCAGTCCTAAATGGAGTTGAATCCCATGCAGTTTCTGGTCCTACGAGCAAGAGTTATTTTCTCGTAAGAAGAGTCACTATTGCGCTGCCATTGCCATACACAGGACAAATAGCACTGGCGTCTGATCGCAGCAAGTACAGTGTATTGGACTGAAGAGGATCTACTGTTCTTGTCAGGTTCCTAAGCAGAATTGATCTAGATACGGCCATGTGTGTAGGAAGCACAGTTCTTTGTTCTGAGCAAGCTCACTCTTCTTTCCCTATAGGAAACACAGTAGAGTAGAAGAGTGATCTTTTCTGTAAAGCAGAGTGTGTTTCTTGTAAGGCGAGCTAGCGTTTGTTTCCCAGTCCTAAGTGGAGTTGAATCACATGCAGTTTCTTGTCCTACGAGCAAGAGTTGTTTTCTGGTAAGGAAAGTCACTATTGTGTTCCCACTGCCATATGCAGTGCAAATAGCACTCGCGTCTGTTCCCAGCAAGTACAGTGTATCGGACTGAAGAGGAGCTACTGTTCTTGTCATTTTCCTAAGCAGAGTTGAACGAGATATGGCCCGTGTGTGTAGGAAGCACAGTTCTCTTGTTCTGAGCAAGCACACTGTTCTGGCCCTATAGGAAACACAGTAGAGTAGAAGAGTGCTCTTTTCTCTAAAGCAGAGTGTTTTTCTTGTAAGGCGAGCTAGCGTTTGTTTCCCAGTCTTAAATGGAGTTGAATCACATGCAGTTTCTGGTTTTAGGAGCAAGAGTTGTTTTCTGGTAAGAAGAGTCACTATTGTGCTCCCATTGTCATACAAAGGGCAAATAGTACTGGCGTCTGTTCCCAGCATGTACAGTGTATTGGACTGAAGAGGATCTACTGTTCTTGTCAGTTTCCTAAGCAGAATTGAATAGATATGGCCCATGTGTGCAGGAAGCACAGTTCTTTTGTTCTGAGGAAGCTCACTGTTCTGGCCCTATAGGAAACACAGTATATTAGAAGAATGCTCTTTTCTCAAAAGCAGAGTGTTTTTCTTGTAAGACGAGCTAGCGTTTCTTTCCCAGTCCTAAATGGAGTTGAGACACATGCACTTTTTGGTCCTACGAGCAAGAGTTATTTTCTGGTAAAAGAGTCACTATTGCACTCCCATTGCCATACACAGTGCAAATAGCACTTGCATCTGTATCCTGCAAGTACATTGTATTGGACTGAAGAGGATCTACTGTTCATGTCAGTTTCCTAAGCAGAGGTGAACTAGATATGGCCCGTGTGTGTAGGAAGCACAGTTCTTTTGTTCTGAGCAAGCTCACTTTTCGGACCCCATAGGAAAAACAGTAGAGTAGAAGAGTGCTCTTTTCTCAAAAGCAGTGTGTGTTTCATGTAACGCGAGCTAGCATTTGTTTCCCAGTCCTAAATGGAGTAGAATCACATGAAGTTTCTGGTCCTACGAGCAAGAGTTGTTTTCTGGTAAGGAAAGTCACTATTGTGCTCTCATTGACATACACAGTGCAAATAGCACTCGCGTGTGTTTCCAGCTATTACAGTGTATCGGACTGAAGAGGAGCTACTGTTCTTGTTAGTTTCCTAAGCAGAGTTGAACTAGATATGGCCCGTGTGTGTAGGAAGCACAGTTCTTTTGTTCTCAGCAAGCTCACTGTTCTTGCCCTATAGGAAACACTTTAGAGTAGAAGAGTGCTCTTTTCTCAAAAGCAGAGTGTGTTTCTTGTAAGGCGAGCTAGTGTTTGTTTCCCAGTCCTAAATGGAGTTGAATCCCATGCAGTTTCTGGTCCTACGAGCAAGAGATCTTTTCTCGTAAGAAGAGTCACTATTGTGCTGCCATTGCCATACACAGGACAAATAGCACTGTTGTCTGTTCCCAGCAAGTACAGTGTATTGGACTGAAGAGGATCTACTGTTCATTTCAGGTTCCTAAGCAGAATTGAACTAGATATGGCCGTGTGTGTAGGAAGCACAGTTTTTTAGTTCTGAGCAAGCTCACTGTTCGGACCACATAGGAAACACAGTAGAGTAGAAGAGTGATCTTTTCTCTAAAGCAGAGTGTGTTTCTTGTAAGGCGAGCTCGCCTTTGTTTCCCAGTCCTAAATGGAGTTGAATCACATGCAGTTTCTGGTCCTACGAGCAAGAGTTGTTTTCTGGTAAGGAAAGTCACTATTGTGTTCCCACTACCATACACAGTGCAAATAGCACTCGATTCTGTTCCCAGCAAGTACAGAGTATCGGACTGAAGAAGAGCTACTGTTCTTGTCAGTTTCCTAAGCAGAGTTGAACGAGATAGGGCCCGTGTGTGTAGGAAGCACAGTTCTCTTGTTCTGAGCAAGCTCACTGTTCTGGCCCTATAGGAAACACAGTAGAGAAGAAGAGTGCTCTTTTCTCTAAAGCAGAGTGTGTTTCTTGTAAGGCGAGCTAGCGTTTGTTTCCCAGTCCTAAATGGAGTTGAATCACATGCAGTTTTTGGTCCTACGAGCAAGAGTTGTTTTCTGGTAAGAAGAGTCACTATTGTGCTCCAAATTCCATACACAGTGCAAATAGCACTCGCGTCTTTTCCCAGCAAGTACAGTGTATTGGACTGAATAGGAGCTACTGTTCTTGTCAGTTTCCTAAGTAGAGTTGAACTAGATATGATACATGTGTGAAGAAAGCACAGTTCTTTTGTTCTGAGCAAGCTCACTCTTTGGACCCCATAGGAAACACAGTAGAGAAGAAGAGTGCTCTTTTCTCTAAAGCAGAGTGTTTTTCTTGTAACGTGAGCTCGCGTTTGTTTCCCAGTCCTAAATGGAGTTGAATCACATGCAGTTTCTGGTCCTATGAGCAAGAGTCGTTTTCTGGCAAGAAGAGTCACTATTGCGCTCCAATTGTCATACACAGGGCAAATAGCACTGGCGTCGGTTCCCAGCATGTACAGTGTATTGGACTGAAGAGGATCTACTGTTCTTGTCAGGTTCCTAAGCAGAGTTGAACTAGTTATGGCCGTGTGTGCAGGAAGCACAGTTCTTTTGTTCTCAGCAAGCTCACTGTTTGGACCCCCATAGGAAACACAGTAGAGTAGAAGAGTGCTCTGTTGCTGGAGAATTTCTCTCCAGCTCCCCCCACCAAGTCCCGCCAGTCTCAGAGCCCACTTATAAAATAAACACACAGACTCTTACATTATTTAAACTGCTTGGCCATTAGCTCAGGCCTGTTATTGTCTAGCTCTTACTCTTATATTTAGCCCATTTCTATTAATCTTTACTTTGCCACATGGCTCATGGCTTACTGGTACCTTACATCTTCCTTGTCCTGATGGCGGCTGGCAGTGTCTCTCTCTCAGCCTTCCACTTCCCCGCTTTATTCTCCTCCTTGCCCCGCCTACACTTCCTGCCTAGCCAACGGCCAATCAGTGTTTTATTGATTAATTAGCAACACATTTGCCATACATCCCACAGCACTTCCCCCCCTTTTTTTTTCAAAAAGGAAAGTTTTAACCTTAACAAAGTAAAATTACATATAATTTGGCAATTTGGGCGTAGCTTCTCTTACTACTTCCTGCTGGAAGGGGGCGCTGTATCTTGTGGGGAAACAAAAAAAAATTTAGAATTATGGAATAGTCCATGAGGCTGTATCGTCTGAGCCAGATGCCTTTAAACCATTCTGGATGTTGGATCATCTGGGCCATGGTGTCATAGGAGACCTTCAGGGGGTCTTGGCTGGTCAAACCTGATTTATCTTAATCTTGAACAAATCCATAGCCTCTGGCTTTCTGTGGAAACAAAAGAGACTCTTTTCCAAAGCAACATATCCTTACATCCAAATTTTGAAGTCAAGGTATCTTTAAAATATACATTTTGGCATAACTCTACAGCTTTTACAATCAAATGTTTTTCTGCAGTTAAAAGTCCCAACGACAACACAATCCAGATTCTCTGTGTAATATCCATTTTTACGTGGCTCATTTTTTATACTACCTTTATTGTCTCTTTAATGACTTTATTTTTTAAAACTATGTATTTGTTTCTATAACTCTATATATCACCTTTTTTGTCTCTTTCAAGCCTACATATCTTTTACACACATTGTAAACTATTACATCTGAATCTGTCTTATTGTGAATCTATTGCTTTAAACTGCAGCAGCTGTGGCTGCTGGCTCCGCTCAACTCAGCTTCCCAACATGGCTACGTATTCCGCCAGCTCTGGGAGCCATCAACTCTCAGAAATAGTGGGTCTCTGCTTCTATCAAAGCAGCGTGTAGCCCAGAAATCTCATTTTTTGTTTTGTTTTGTTTTGTACTAGCAAAGGCTAAATCCACCACACAGCTTAATGTGCCACTTGCAGAGGCCTCATTCGCGCCATACTGCAGGTCAAGCATGCATGCCAGGAACCCGCCATAGTAGCTCAAACACGCAGACTGCCACGAGCTTGAAAGAGACAACTAGGAGCTGTTTTTAGCTCCGTTTTAGAATCTTTTTTCTCAGTTTTTAGGTGGAAACTCTTGCCAACACATTGGACGCCATTTGTTGCTGGAGAATTTCTCTCCAGCTCCCACCACCAAGTCCCGCCAGTCTCAGAGCCCACTTATAAAATAAACACAAAGACTCTTACATTATTTAAACTGATTGGCCATTAGCTAAGGCCTGTTATTGTCTAGCTCTTACTCTTATATTTAGCCGATTTCTATTAATTTTTACTTTGCCACATGGCTCATGGCTTACTGGTACCTTACATCTTCCTTGTCCTGATGGCGGCTGGCAGTGTCTCTCTCTCAGCCTTCCACTTCCCCACTTTATTCTCCTCTTTGCCCCGCCTACACTTCCTGCCTAGCCAACGGCCAATCAGTGTTTTATTGATTAATTAGCAACACATTTGCCATACATCCCACAGCAGTGCTCTTTTCTCAAAAGCAGAGTGTATTTCTTGTAAGGCGAGCTAGCGTTTGTTTCCTAGTCCTAAATGGAGTTGAATCACATGCAGTTTCTGGTCCTACGAGCAAGAGTTGTTTTCTGGTAAGGAAAGTCACTATTGCGCTCCCATTGCCATACACATTACAAATAGCACTCGCGTCTGTTCCCCAGAAGTACAGTGTATTGGACTGAATAGGAGCTACTGTACTGTCAGTTCCCTAAGCAGAGTTGAACTAGATATGGTCCGTGTGTAGGAAGCACAATTCTTTTGTTCTGAGCAAGCTCACTGTTTGGACACCATAGGAAACACAGTAGAGTAGAAGAGTGCTCTTTTCTCAAAAGCAGAGTGTGTTTCATATAAGGCGAGCTAGCATTTGTTTCCCAGTCCTAAATGGAGTTGAATCACATGCAGTTTCTGGTCCTACGAGCAAGAGTTGTTTTCTGGTAAGGAAAGTCACTATTGCGCTCCCATTACCATACATAGTGTAAATAGCACTCGGTACGTTCCCAGCAAGTACAGTGTATCGGACTGAAGGGGAGCTACTGTTCTTGTCAGTTTCCTAAGCAGAGTTGAACTAGATATGGCCCGTGTGAAGGAAGCACAGTTCTTTTGTTCTGATCAAGCTCACTGTTCTGGCCCTATAGGAAACACAGAAGAGTAGAAGAGTGCTCTTTTCTCAAAAGCAGAGTGTTTTTCTTGTAAGGCGAGCTAGCGTTTGTTTCCCAGTCTTAAATGGAGTTGAATCACATGCAGTTTCTGGTCCTAGGAGCAAGAGTTGTTATCTGGTAAGAAGAGTCACTATTGTGCTCCCACTGTCATACACAGGGCAAATAGTACTGGCGTCTGTTCAAAGCATGTACAGTGTATTGGACTGAAGAGGATCTACTGTTCTTGTCAGTTTCCTAAGCAGAATTGAATAGATATGGCCCATGTGTGCAGGAAGCACAGTTCTTTTGTTCTGAGGAAGCTCACTGTTCTGGCCCTATAGGAAACACAGTATATTAGAAGAATGCTCTTTTCTCAAAAGCAGAGTGTTTTTCTTGTAAGGCGAGCTAGCGTTTCTTTCCCAGTCCTAAATGGAGTTGAGACACATGCAGTTTTTGGTCCTACGAGCAAGAGTTATTTTCTGGTAAAAGAGTCACTATTGCACTCCCATTGCCATACACAGTGCAAATAGCACTTGCATCTGTTCCCTGCAAGTACAGTGTATTGGACTGAAGAGGATCTACTGTTCATGTCAGTTTCCTAAGCAGAGGTGAACTAGATATGGTCCGTGTGTGTAGGAAGCACAGTTCTTTTGTTCTGAGCAAGCTCACTTTTCGGACCCCATAGGAAAAACAGTAGAGTAGAAGAGTGCTCTTTTCTCAAAAGCAGTGTGTGTTTCATGTAACGCGAGCTAGCATTTGTTTCCCAGTCCTAAATGGAGTAGAATCACATGAAGTTTCTGGTCCTACGAGCAAGAGTTGTTTTCTGGTAAGGAAAGTCACTATTGTGCTCTCATTGACATACACAGTGCAAATAGCACTCGCGTGTGTTTCCAGCTATTACAGTGTATCGGACTGAAGAGGAGCTACTGTTCTTGTTAGTTTCCTAAGCAGAGTTGAACTAGATATGGCCCGTGTGTGTAGGAAGCACAGTTCTTTTGTTCTCAGCAAGCTCACTGTTCTTGCCCTATAGGAAACACTTTAGAGTAGAAGAGTGCTCTTTTCTCAAAAGCAGAGTGTGTTTCTTGTAAGGCGAGCTAGTGTTTGTTTCCCAGTCCTAAATGGAGTTGAATCCCATGCAGTTTCTGGTCCTACGAGCAAGAGATCTTTTCTCGTAAGAAGAGTCACTATTGTGCTGCCATTGCCATACACAGGACAAATAGCACTGTTGTCTGTTCCCAGCAAGTACAGTGTATTGGACTGAAGAGGATCTACTGTTCATTTCAGGTTCCTAAGCAGAATTGAACTAGATATGGCCGTGTGTGTAGGAAGCACAGTTTTTTAGTTCTGAGCAAGCTCACTGTTCGGACCACATAGGAAACACAGTAGAGTAGAAGAGTGATCTTTTCTCTAAAGCAGAGTGTGTTTCTTGTAAGGCGAGCTCGCGTTTGTTTCCCAGTCCTAAATGGAGTTGAATCACATGCAGTTTCTGGTCCTACGAGCAAGAGTTGTTTTCTGGTAAGGAAAGTCACTATTGTGTTCCCACTACCATACACAGTGCAAATAGCACTCGCTTCTGTTCCCAGCAAGTACAGAGTATCGGACTGAAGAGGAGCTACTGTTCTTGTCAGTTTCCTAAGCAGAGTTGAACGAGATAGGGCCCGTGTGTGTAGGAAGCACAGTTCTCTTGTTCTGAGCAAGCTCACTGTTCTGGCCCTATAGGAAACACAGTAGAGAAGAAGAGTGCTCTTTTCTCTAAAGCAGAGTGTGTTTCTTGTAAGGCGAGCTAGCGTTTGTTTCCCAGTCCTAAATGGAGTTGAATCACATGCAGTTTTTGGTCCTACGAGCAAGAGTTGTTTTCTGGTAAGAAGAGTCACTATTGAGCTCCAAATTCCATACACAGTGCAAATAGCACTCGCGTCTTTTCCCAGCAAGTACAGTGTATTGGACTGAATAGGAGCTACTGTTCTTGTCAGTTTCCTAAGCAGAGTTGAACTAGATATGATACATGTTTGTAGAAAGCACAGTTCTTTTGTTCTGAGCAAGCTCACTCTTTGGACCCCATAGGAAACACAGTAGAGAAGAAGAGTGCTCTTTTCTCTAAAGCAGAGTGTTTTTCTTGTAAGGTGAGCTCGCGTTTGTTTCCCAGTCCTAAATGGAGTTGAGTCACATGCAGTTTTTGGTCCTATGAGAAAGAGTTGTTTTCTGGTAAGAAGAGACACTACTGCTCTCCAATTGGCATAAACAGTGCAAATAGTACTCGCGTCTGTTCCCTTCAAGTACAGTGTATTGGACTGATTAGGAGCTACTGTTCTTGTCAGTTTCCTCAGCAGAGTTGAACTAGATATGATCCGTGTGTGTAGGATGCACAGTTCTTTTGTTCTGAGCAAGCTCACTGTTTGGACCCCATTGGAAACACAGTAGAGTAGAAGAGTGCTCTTTTCTCAAAAGCAGAGTACGTTTTTGTAAGGCGAGCTAGCATTTGTTTCCCAGTCCTAAATGGAGTTGAATCACATGCAGTTTCTGGTCCTACGAGCAAGAGTCGTTTTCTGGCAAGAAGAGTCACTATTGCGCTCCAATTGTCATACACAGGGCAAATAGCACTGGCGTCGGTTCCCAGCATGTACAGTGTATTGGACTGAAGAGGATCTACTGTTCTTGTCAGGTTCCTAAGCAGAGTTGAACTAGATATGGCCGTGTGTGCAGGAAGCACAGTTCTTTTGTTCTCAGCAAGCTCACTGTTCTGGCCCTAAAGGAAACACAGTAGAGTAGAACAGTGCTCTTTTCTCAAAAGCAGAGTGTGTTTCTTGTAAGGCGAGCTAGCAGTTGTTTCCCAGTCCTAAATGCAGTTAAATCACATGCAGTTACTGGTCCTACAAGCAAGAGTTGTTTTCTGGTAAGGAAAGTCACTATTGCGCTCCCATTACCATACATAGTGCAAAGAGCACTCGGTACGTTCCCAGCAAGTACAGTGTATCGGACTGAAGAGGAGCTACTGTTCTTGTCAGTTTCCTAAGCAGAGTTGAACTAGATATGGCCCGTGTGAAGGAAGCACAGTTCTTTTGTTCTGATCAAGCTCACTGTTCTGGCCCTATAGGAAACACAGAAGAGTAGAAGAGTGCTCTTTTCTCAAAAGCAGAGTGTTTTTCTTGTAAGGCAAGGTAGCGTTTGTTTCCCAGTCTTAAATGGAGTTGAATCACATGCAGTTTCTGGTCCTATGAGCAAGACTTGTTTTCTGGTAAGAAGAGTCACTATTGTGCTCCCATTGTCATACACAGGGCATATAGTAATGGCGTCTGTTCCCAGCATGTACAGTGTATTGGACTGAAGAGGATCTACTGTTCTTGTCCGTTTCCTAAGCAGAATTGAATAGATATGGCCCATGTGTGCAGGAAGCACAGGTCTTTTGTTCTGAGGAAGCTCACTGTTCTGGCCCTATAGGAAACACAGTTTTTAGAAGAATGCTCTTTTCTCAAAAGCAGAGTGTTTTTCTTGTAAGGCGAGCTAGCATTTCTTTCCCAGCCCTAAATGGAGATGAGACACATGCAGTTTTTGGTCCTACGAGCAAGAGTTTTTTTCTGGTAAGAAGAGTCACTATTGCACTCCCATTGCCATACACAGTGCAAATAGCACTTGCATCTGTTCCCAGCAAGTACAGTGTATTGGACTGAAGAGGATCTACTGTTCATGTCAGTTTCCTAAGCAGAGTTGAACTAGATATGGCCCGTGTGTGTAGGAAGCACAGTTCTTTTGTTCTGAGCAAGCTCACTTTT
Organism: Peromyscus eremicus; assembly: GCF_949786415.1. Classification (NCBI taxonomy): domain Eukaryota; kingdom Metazoa; phylum Chordata; class Mammalia; order Rodentia; family Cricetidae; genus Peromyscus; species Peromyscus eremicus. The sequence goes on along the minus strand of NW_026734385.1, from coordinate 418,941 downwards.
CGGACCCCATAGGAAACACAGTAGAGTAGAAGAGTGCTCTTTTCTCAAAAGCAGTGTGTGTTTCATGTAAGGCGAGCTAGCATTTGTTTCCCAGTCCTAAATGGAGTTGAATCACATGCAGTTTCTGGTCCTACGAGCAAGAGTTGTTTTCTGGTAAGGAAAGTCACTATTGTGCTCTCATTGACATACACAGTGCAAATAGCACTCGCGTGTGTTCCCAGCTATTACAGTGTATCGGACTGAAGAGGAGCTACTGTTCTAGTTAGTTTCCTAAGCAGAGTTGAACTAGATATGGCCCGTGTGTGTAGGAAGCACAGTTCTTTTGTTCTCAGCAAGCTCACTGTTCTGGCCCTATAGGAAACACTTTAGAGTAGAAGAGTGCTCTTTTCTCAAAAGCAGAGTGTGTTTCTTGTAAGGCGAGCTAGTGTTTGTTTCCCAGTCCTAAATGGAGTTGAATCCTCAGCAGTTTCTGGTCCTACGAGCAAGAGATCTTTTCTCGTAAGAAGAGTCACTATTGTGCTGCCATTGCCATACACAGGACAAATAGCACTGTTGTCTGTTCCCAGCAAGTACAGTGTATTTGACTGAAGAGGATCTACTGTTCATGTCAGGTTCCTAAGCAGAATTGAACTAGATATGGCCGTGTGTGGAGGAAGCACAGTTTTTTTGTTCTGAGCAAGCTCACTGTTCGGACCACATAGGAAACACAGTAGAGTAGAAGAGTGATCTTTTCTCTAAAGCAGAGTGTGTTTCTTGTAAGGCGAGCTCGCTTTTGTTTCCCAGTCCTAAATGGAGTTGAATCACATGCAGTTTCTGTTCCTACGAGCAAGAGTTGTTTTCTGGTAAGGAAAGTCACTATTGTGTTCCCACTGCCATACACAGTGCAAATAGCCCTCCCGTCTGTTCCCAGCAAGTACAGTGTATCGGACTGAAGAGGAGCTACTGTTCTTGTCAGTTTCCTAAGCAGAGTTTAACGAGATAGGGCCCGTGTGTTTAGGAGGCACAGTTCTCTTGTTCTGAGCAAGCTCACTGTTCTGGCCCTATAGGAAAAACAGTAGAGAAGAGTGCTCTTTTCTCTAAAGCAGAGTGTGTTTCTTGTAAGGCGAGCTAGCGTTTGTTTCCCAGTCCTAAATGGAGTTGAATCACATGCAGTTTTTGGTCCTACGAGCAAGAGTTGTTTTCTGGTAAGAAGAGTCACTATTGAGCTCCAAATTCCATACACAGTGCAAATAGCACTCGCGTCTTTTCCCAGCAAGTACAGTGTACTGGACTGAATAGGAGCTACTATTCTTGTCAGTTTCCTAAGCAGAGTTGAACTAGATATGATCCATGTGTGTAGGAAGCACAGTTCTTTTGTTCTGAGCAAGCTCACTCTTTGGACCCCATAGGAAACACAGTAGAGTAGAAGAGTGCTCTCTTCTCTAAAGCAGAGTGTTTTTCTTGTAAGGTGAGCTCGCGTTTGTTTCCCAGTCCTAAATGGAGTTGAGTCACATGCAGTTTTTGGTCCTATGAGAAAGAGTTGTTTTATGGTAAGAAGAGACACTATTGCTCTCCAATTGCCATAAACAGTGCAAATAGTACTCGCGTCTGTTCCCAGCAAGTACAGTGTATTGGACTGAAGAGGAGCTACTGTTCTTGTCAGTTTCCTAAGCAGAGTTGAACTAGATCTGGCCCGTGTGTGTAGGAAGCACAGTTCTTTTGTTCTGAGCAAGTTCACTGTTCGGACCCCATAGGAAACACAGTAGAGTAGAAGAGTGCTCTTTTCTCAAAAGCAGAGTGTGTTTCATTTAAGGCGAGCTAGCGTTTCTTTCCCAGTCCTAAATGGAGTTGAATCACATGCAGTTTCTGGTCCTATGAGCAAGAGTTGTTTTCTGGTAAGGAAAGTCACTATTGCCCTCCCATTGCCATACATAGTACAAATAGCACTCGGTCCGTTCCCAGCAAGTACAGTGTATCGGACTGTTGAGGAGCTAATGTTCTTGTCATTTTCCTAAGCACAGTTGAACTAGATATGGCCTGTGTGAAGGAAGCACAGTTCTTTTGTTCTGATCAAGCTCACTGTTCTGGCCCTATAAAAAACACAGTAGAGTAGAAGAGTGCTCTTTTCTCAAAAGCACAGTGTTTTTCTTGTAAGGCGAGATAGCGTTTGTTTCCCAGTCCTAAATGGAGTTGAATCACATGCAGTTTCTGGTCCTAGGAGCAAGAGTTGTTTTCTGGTAAGAAGAGTCACTATTGCACTCTCATTGTCATACACAGAGCAAATAGTACTGGCGTCTGTTCGCAGCATGTACAGTGTATGGACTGAAGAGGATCTACTGTTCTTGTCAGTTTCCTAAGCAGAATTGAATAGATATGGCCCCTGTGTGCAGGAAGCACAGTTCTTTTGTTCTGAGGAAACTCACTGTTCTGGCTCTATAGGAAACACAGTAGTGTAGAAGAGTGCTCTTTTCTCTAAAGCAGAGTGTGTTTCTTGTAAGGCGAACTAGCGTTTGTTTCCCAGTTCTAAATGGAGTTGAATCACATGCAGTTTCTGGTCCTACGAGCAAGAGTTGTTTTATGGTAAGAATAGTCAATATTGCGCTGCCATTGCCATACACAGGACAAATAGCACTGGCGTATGTTCCCTGCAAGTACAGTGTATTGGACTGAAGAGGATCTACTGTTCTTGTCAGGTTCCTAATCAGAATTGAACTAGATATGGCCGTGTGTGTAGGAAGCACAGTTCCTTTGTATTGAGCAAGCTCACTGTTTTGACCACAGCGGAAACACAGTAAAGTAGAATAGTGCTCTTTTCTCAAAAGCAGAGGGTGTTTCTTGTAAGGCGAGCTAGCGTTTGTTTCCCAGTCCTAAATGGAGTTGAATCCCATGCAGTTTCTGGTCCTACGAGCAAGAGTTCTGTTCTGGTAAGAAGAGTCTCAATTGTGCTGCCATTGCCATACACAGGACAAATAGCACTGTTGTCTGTTCCCAGCAAGTACACTGTATTGAACTGAAGAGGATCTACTGTTCATGTCAGGTTCCTAAGCAGAATTGAACTAGATATGGCCGTGTGTGTAGGAAGCACAGTCTTTTGTTCTGAGCATGCTCACTGTTCTGGCCCTATAGGAAACACAGTAGAGTAGAAGAGTGCTCTTTTCTCAAAAGCAGAGTGTGTTTCTTATAAGGGGAGCTAGCGTTTGTTCTCCAGTCCTAAATGGAGTTGAATCACATGCAGTTTCTGGTCCTAGGAGCAAGAGTTGTTTTCTGGTAAGGAAAGTCACTATTGTGTTCCCATTGCCATACAAAGTGCAAAGAGCACTCGCGTCTGTTCCCAGCAAGTACAGTGTATCGGACTGAAGAGGAGCTACTGTTCTTGTCAGTTTCCTAAGCAAAGTTGAATGAGATATGGCCCATGTGTGTAGGAAGAACAGTTCTCTTGTTCTGAGCAAGCGCACTGTTCTGGCCCTATAGGAAACACAGTAGAGTAGAAGAGTGCTCTTTTCTCAAAAGCAGAGGGTGTTTCTTGTAAGGCGAGCTAGCATTTGTTTCCCAGTCCTAAATGGAGTTGAATCCCATGCAGTTTCTGGTCCCACGAGCAAGAGTTGTGTTCTGGTAAGAAGAGTCACTATTTTACTGCCATTGCCATACACAGGACAAATAGCACTGTTGTCTGTTCCCAGCAAGTACACTGTATTGGAGTGAAGAGGATCTACTCTTCATGTCAGGTTCCTAAGCAGAATTGAACTACATATGGCCGTGTGTGTAGGAAGCACAGTTGTTTTGTTCTGAGCAAGCTCACTGTTCTGGCCCTATAGGAAACACAGTAGAGTAGAAGAGTGCTCTTTTCTCAAAAGCAGAGTGTGTTTCTTGGAAGGCGAGCTAGTGTTTTTTTTTTCCCAGTCCTAAATGGAGTTGAATCACATGCAGTTTCTGGTCCTACAAACAAGAGTTGTTTTCTGGTAAGGAAAGTCACTATTGTGTTCCCATTGCCATACACAGTGCAAAGAGCACTCGCATCTGTTCCCAGCAAGTACAGTGTATCGGACTGAAGAGGAGCAACTGTTCTTGTCAGTTTCCTAAGCAGAGTTGAACGAGATATGGCGCGTGTGTGTAGGAAGAACAGTTCTCTTGTTCTGAGCAAGCTCACTGTTCTGGCCCTATAAGAAACACAGTAGAGTATAAGAGTGCTCTTTTCTCTAAAGCAGAGTGTGTTTCATGTAAGGCGAGCTAGCATTTGTTTCCCAGTCCTAAATGGAGTTGAATCACATGCAGTTTCTGGTCCTACGACTAAGAGTTGGTTTCTGGTAAGGAAAGACACTATTGTGCTCCCATTGCCATACATAGAGCAAATAGCACTCGGTCCGTTCCTAGCAAGTACAGGGCATCGGACTGAAGAGGAGCTACTGTTCTTGTCAGTTTCCTAAGCAGAGTTGAACTAGATATGGCCCGTGTGAAGGAAGCACAGTTCTTTTGTTCTGATCAATCTCACTCTTCTGGCCCTATAGGAAACACAGTAGAGTAGAAGAGTGCTCTTTTCTCAAAAGCAGAGTGTTTTTCTTGTAAGTCGAGCTTGCGTTTCTTTCCCAGACCTAAATGGAGTTGAGACACATGCAGTTTTTGGTCCTACCAGCAAGAGTTTTTTTCTGGTAAGAAGAGTCACTATTGCACTCCCATTGCCATACACAGTGCAAATAGCACTTGCATCTGTTCCCAGCAAGTACAGTGTATTGGACTGAAGAGGATCTACTGCTCTTGTCAGTTTCCTAAGCAGAGTTGAACTAGATATGGCCCGTGTGTAGGAAGCACAGTTCTTTTGTTCTCAGCAAGCTCACTGTTCTGGCCCGATAGGAAACACTCTAGAGTAGAAGAGTGCTCTTTTCTCAAAAGCAGAGTGTGTTTCTTGTAAAACGAGCTATCGTTTTTTTCCCAGTCCTAAATGGAGTTGAATCACATGCAGTTTCTTTTCCTATGAGCAAGAGTTGTTTTCTGGTAAGAAGAGTCACTATTGTGCTCCCATTGTCATACACAGGGCAAATAGCGCTGGCGTCTGTTCCCAGCATGTACAGTGTATTGGACTGAAGAGGATCTACTGTTCTTGTCAGGTTCCTAAGCAGAGTTGAACTAGATATGGCCGTGTGTATAGGAAGCACAGTTCTTTTGTTCTGAGCAAGCTCACTGCTCCCTATAGGAAACACAGTAGAGTAGAAGAGTGCTCTTTTCTCTAAAGCAGAGTGTGTTTCTTGTAAGGCAAGCTCGCGTTTGTTTCCCAGTCCTAAATGGAGTTGAGTCACATGCAGTTTTTGGTCCTACGAGCAAGAGTTGTTTTCTGGTAAGAAGAGTCACTATTTCGCTCCAATTGCCACACAGTGCAAATAGCACTCGTGTCTGTTCCCAGAAAATACAGTGTATTGGACTGAATAGGAGCTACTGTTCTTGTTAGTTTCCAAAGCATAGTTGAACTAGATATGGTCCGTTTGTGTATGTAGCACAGTTCTTTTGTTCTCAGCAAGCTCACTGTTCTGGCCCTATAGGAAACACAGTAGAGTAGAACAGTGCTCTTTTCTCAAAAGCAGAGTGTGTTTCTTGTAAGGCGAGCTAGCGTTTGTGTCCCAGTCCTAAATGGAGATGAATCACATGCAGTTTCTGGTCCTATGAGCAAGAGTTGTTTTATGGTAAGAATAGTCACTATTGCGCTGCCATTGCCATACACAGGACAAATAGCACTGGCATCTGTTCCCAGCAAGTACAGTGTATTGCACTGAAGAGGATCTACTATTCTTGTCAATTTCCTAAGCAGAATTGAACTAGATATGACCGTATGTGTAGGAAGCACAGTTCTTTTGTTCTGAGCAAGCTCACTGTTTTGGTCTTAATGGAAACACAGTTGAGTAGAAGAGTGCTCTTTTCTCAAAAGCAGAGTGTGTTTCTTGTAAGGCGAACTCGCGTTTGTTTCCCAGTCCTAAATGGAGTTGAGTCACATGCAGTTTTTTGTCCTACGAGCAAGAGTTGTTTTCTGGTAAGACGAGTCACTATTGTGCTCCAATTGCCATACACAGTGCAAATAGCACTCGCGTCTGTTCCCAGCAAGTACAGTGTATTGGACTGAAGAGGAGCTACTGTTCTTGTCAGGTTCCTAAGCAGAGTTGAACTAGATATGGTCCGTGTGTGTAGGAAGCACAGTTCTTTTGTTCTGAGCAAGCTCACTGTTTGGACCCCATAGGAAACACAGTAGAGTAAAAGAGTGCTCTCTTCTCAAAAGTAGAGTGTGTTTCTTGTAAGGCGAGCTAGCATTTGTTTCCCAGTCTTAACTGGAGTTGAATCCCATGCAGTTTCTGGTCCTAGGAGCAAGAGTTGTTTTCTTGTAAGAAGAGTCACTATTGCGCTCCCATTGTCATACACAGGGCATATAGCACTCGCGTCTGTTCCCAGCAAGTACAGTGTTTTGGACTGAAGAGGATCTACTATTCTTGTCAGTTTCCTAAGCAGAATTGAAGTAGATATGACCGTGTGTTTAGGAAGCACAGTTCTTTTGTTCTGAGCAAGCTCACTCTTTTGGCCCTATAGGAAACACAGTAGAGTAGAAGAGTGCTCTTTTCTCAAAAGCAGAGTGTGTTTCTTGTAAGGCGAGCTCGCGTTTGTTTCCCAGTCCTAAATGGAGTTGAGTCACATGCAGTTTTTGCTCCTACGAGCAAGAGTTGTTTTCTGGTAAGAAGAGTCACTATTGTTCTCCCATTGTCATACACAGTGCAAATAGCACTGGCGTCTGTTCCCAGCAAGTACAGTGTATAGGACTGAATAGGAGCTACTGTTCTTGTCAGTTTCCTAAGCAGGGTTGAACTAGATATGGTCCGTGTGTGTAGGAAGCACAGTTCTTTTGTTCTCAGCAAGCTCACTGTTCTGGCCCGATAGGAAACACAGTAGAGTAGAAGAGTGCTCTTTTCTCAAAAGCAGAGTGTGTTTCTTGTAAGGCGAGCTAGCGTTTGTTTCCCAGTCCTAAATGGAGTTGAATCACATGCAGTTTCTAGTCCTACGAGCAAGAGTTTTTTTTCTGGTAAGGAAGTAACTGTTGTGCTCCCATTGCCATACACAGTGCAAATAGCACTCGCGTCTGTTCCCAGCAAGTACAGTGTATCGGACTGAAGAGGAGCTACTGTTCTTGTCAGTTTCCTAAGCAGAGTTGAACTAGATATTGTCCGTGTGTAGGAAGCACAGCTCTTTTGTTCTGAGCAAGCTCACTGTTCTGGCCCTACAGGAAACACTTTAGAGTAGAAGAGTGCTCTTTTCAATAAAGCAGAGTGTGTTTCTTGTAAGGCGAGCTAGCATTTGTTTCCCCGTCCTAAATGGAGTTGAATCCCATGCAGTTTCTAGTCCTAGGAGCAAGAGTTGTTTCTGGTAAGAAGAGTCACTATTGTGCTGCCATTGCCATACACAAGACAAATAGCACTGGCGTTTGTTCCCAGGAAGTAGAGTGTATTGGACTGAAGAGGATCTACTGTTCTTGTCAGGTTTATAAGCAGAATTGAACTAGATATGGCCGTGTGTGTAGGAAGCACAGTTTTTTTGTTCTGAGCAAGCTCACTGTTCGGACCCCATAGGAAACACAGTAGAGTAGAAGAGTGCTCTTTTCTCTAAAGCAGACTGTGTTTATTGTAAGGCGAGCTAGCATTTGTCTCCCAGTCCTAAATGGAGTTGAATCACATACAGTTTCTGGTCCTAGGAGCAAGAGTTGTTTTCTGGTAAGGAAAGTCACTATTGCGCTCCCATTGCCATATACAGTGCAAATAGCACTCGCGTCTGTTCCCAGCAAGTACAGTGTATTGGACTGAAGAGGAGCTACTGTTCTTGTCAGTTTCCTAAGCAGAGTTGAACTAGATATGGCCCGTGTGGGTAGGAAGCACAGTTTTTTTTTTTCTGAGCAAGCTCACTGTTCTGGCCCTATAGGAAACACAGTAGAGTAGAAGAGTGCTCTTTTCTCAAAAGCAGAGTGTGTTTCTCGTAAGGCAAGCTAGCGTTTGTTTCCCAGTCCTAAATGGAGTTGAATCACATGCAGTTTCCTGTCCTACGAGCAAGAGTTGTTTTCTGGTAAGGAAGTCACTATTGTGCTCCCATTGCCATACACAGTGCAAATAGCACTCGCGTCTATTCCCAGCAAGTACAGTGTATCGGACTGAAGAGGAGCTACTGTTCTTGTCAGTTTCCTAAGCAGAGTTGAATGAGATATGGCCCGTGTGTGTAGGAAGCACAGTTCTCTTGTTCTGAGTTAGCTCACTGTTTGGACCCCATAGGAAACACAGTAGAGTAGAACAGTGCTCTTTTTTCTAAAGCGAGTGTTTTTCTTGTAAGGTGAGCTCAAGTTTGTTTCCCAGTCCTATTTGGAGTTGAGTCACATACAGTTTTTTGTCCTACGAGCAAGAGTTGTTTTCTGGTAAGAAGAGTCACTATTGCGCTCCAATTGCCATACACAGTGCAAATAGTACTCGCGTCTGTCCCTTCAAGTACAGTGTATTGGACTGATTAGGAGCTACTGTTCTTGTCAGTTTCCTAAGCACAGTTGAACTAGATATGGTTCGTGTGTGTAGGGAGCACAGTTCTTTTGTTCTGAGCAAGCTCACTGTTTGGACCCCATTGTAAACACTGTAGAGTAGAAGAGTGCTCTTTACTCAAAAGCAGAGTGTGTTTCTTGTAAGGCAAGCTAGCATTTGTTTCCCAGTCCTAAGTGGAGTTGAATCACATGCAGTTTCTGGTCCTACGAGCAAGAGTTGTTTTCTGGTAAGAAGAGTCACTATTGTGCTCCAATTGTCATACACAGGGCCAATAGCACTGGCGTCTGTTCCCAGTATGTACAGTGTATTGGACAGAACAGGATCTACTGTTCTTGTCAGGTTCCTAAGCAGAGTTGTACTAGATATGGCCGTGTGTGTAGGAAGCACAGTTCTTTAGTTCTGAGCAAGCTCACTGTTCTGGCACTATAGGAAACACTGTAGAGTAGAACAGTGCTCTTTTTTCAAAAGCCGAGTGTGTTTCTTGTAAGGCGATCCAGCGTTTGTTTGCCAGTCCTAAATGGAGTGGATTCACATGCAGTTTCTGGTCCTACCAGCAAGAGTTGTTTTCTGGTAAGGAAGTCACTATTGTGCTCCCATTGACATACACAGTGCAAATAGCACTCGCGTCTGTTCCCAGCAAGTACAGTGTATCAGACTGAAGAGGAGCTACTGTTCTTGTCAGTTTCCTAAGCAGAGTTGAACGAGATATGTCCCGCGTGTTTGGGAAGCACAGTTCTTTTGTTCTGAGCAAGCTCACTGTTTGGACACCATAGGAAACACAGTAGAGTAGAAGAGTGCTCTTTTCTCAAAAGCAGAGTGTGTTTCTTGTAAGGCGAGCTAGCGTTTGTTTCCCAGTCCTAAATGGAGTTGAATCACATGCAGTTTCTGGTCCTACAAGCAAGAGTTGTTTTCTGGTAAGAAGAGTCACTATTGAGCTGCCATTTCCATACACAGGACAAATAACACTGGCGTCTTTTCCCAGCAAGTACAGTGTATTGGATGGAAGAGGATCTACTGTTCTTGTCAGGTTTATAAGCAGACTTGAACTAGATATGGCCGTGTGTGTAGGAAGCACAGTTTTTTTGTTCTGAGCAAGCTCACTGTTCAGAACCCATAGGAAACACAGTAGAGTATAGAGTGCTCTTTCCTCAAAAGCAGAGTGTGTTTCTTGGAAGGCGAGCTAGCGATGGTTCCCAGTCATAAATGGAGTTGAGTCACATGCAGTTTTTTGTCCTACGAGCAAGAGTTGTTTTCTGGTAAGACGAGTCACTATTGTGCTCCAATAGCCATACACAGTGCAAATAGCACTCGCGTCTGTTCCCTGCAAGTACAGTGTATTGGACTGAAGAGGAGCTACTGTTCTTGTCAGGTTCCTAATCAGAATTGAACTAGATATGGCCGTGTGTGTTGGAAGCACAGTTCTTTTGTTCTGAGCAAGCTCACTGTTCTGGCCCTACAGGAAACACTTTAGAGTAGAAGAGTGCTCTTTTCAATAAAGCAGAGTGTGTTTCTTGTAAGGCGAGCTAGCGTTTGTTTCCCAGTCCTAAATGGAGTTGAATCCCATGCAGTTTCTGGTCCTGGGAGCAAGAGATGTTTCTGGTAAGAAGAGTCACTATTGTGCTGCCATTGCCATACACAGGACAAATAGCACTGGCGTCTGTTCCCAGGAAGTAGAGTGTATTGGACTGAAGAGGATCTACTGTTCTTGTCAGGTTTATAAGCAGAATTGAACTAGATATGGCCGTGTGTGTAGGAAGCACAGTTTTTTTGTTCTGAGCAAGCTCACTGTTCGGACCTCTTAGGAAACACAATAGAGTAGAAGAGTGCTTTTTTCTCTAACTCAGAGTGTGTTTCTTGTAAGGCGAGTTAGTGTTTGTTTCACAGTCCTAAATGGAGTTGAATCACATGCAGTTTCTGGTCCTACGAGCAAGAGTTGTTTTCTGCTAAGAAGAGTAACTATTGTGCTCCCATTGTCATACACATGGCAAATAGCACACGCGTCTGTTCCCAGCATGTACAGTGTATTGGAATGAAGACGATCTACTGTTCTTGTCAGGTTCCTAAGCAGAGTTGACCGAGATATGTCCCGCGTGTGCAGGAAGCACAGTTCTTTTGTTCTGAGCAAGCTCACTGTTTGGACCCCATAGGAAACACAGTAGAGTAGAAGAGTGCTCTTTTCGCTAAAGCAGAGTGTGTTTCTTGTAAGGCGAGCTAGCGTTTGTTTCCCAGTCCTAAATGGAGTTGAATCACATGCAGTTTCTGATCCTACAAGCAAGAGTTGTTTTCTGGTAAGAAGAGTCACTATTGCGCTGCCATTGCCATGCACAGGACAAATAGCACTGGCGTCTCTTCCCAGCAAGTACAGTGTATTGGACGGAAGAGAATCTACTGTTCTTGTCAGGTTCCTAATCAGACTTGAACTAGATATGGCCATGTTTGTAGGAAATACAGTTTTTTTGTTCTGAGCAAGCTCACTCTTCGGACCCCATAGGGAACACAGTAGAGTAGAAGAGTGCTCTTTTCTCTAAAGCAGAGTGTGTTTCTTGTAAGGCAAGCTTGCCTTTGTTTATCAGTCCTAAATGGAGTTGTCACAGGCAGTTTTTGGTCCTACGAGCAAGAGTTGTTTTCTGGTAAGAAGAGTCACTATTGCGCTTCAATAGCCATACACATTGCAAATAGCACTCGCGTCTGTTCCCAGCAAGTACAGTGTATTGGAGGGAATAAAAGCTACTGTTCTTGTCAATTTCCTAAGCAGAGTTGAACTAGATAAGGCCCGTGTGTAGGAAGCACAGTTCTTTTGTTATGAGCAAGCTCACTGTTTGGACCCCATAGGAAACTCAGTAGAATAGAAGAGTGCTCTTTTCTCAAAAGCAGATTGTGTTTCTTGTAAGGCGAGCTAGCATTTGTTTCCCAGTCCTATATGGAGTTGAATCCGATGCAGTTTCTGGTCCTACGAGCAAGAGTTTTTTTCTGGTAAGGAAAGTCACTATTGCGCTCCCATTGCCATACACAGTGCAAATAGCACTCACGTCTGCTCCCAGCAAGTACAGTGTATCAGACTGAAGAGGAGCTACTGTTCTTGTCAGTTTCCTAAGCAGAGTTGAACGAGATATGTCCCGCGTGTTTGGGAAGCACAGTTCTTTTGTTCTGAGCAAGCTCACTGTTTGGACACCATAGGAAACACAGTAGAGTAGAAGAGTGCTCTTTTCTCAAAAGCAGAGTGTGTTTCTTGTAAGGCGAGCTAGCGTTTGTTTCCCAGTCCTAAATGGAGTTGAATCACATGCAGTTTCTGGTCCTACAAGCAAGAGTTGTTTTCTGGTAAGAAGAGTCACTATTGAGCTGCCATTTCCATACACAGGACAAATAACACTGACGTCTTTTCCCAGCAAGTACAGTGTATTGGATGGAAGAGGATCTACTGTTCTTGTCAGGTTCCTAAGCAGACTTGAACTAGATATGGCCGTGTGTGTAGGAAGCACAGTTTTTTTGTTCTGAGCAAGCTCACTGTTCAGAACCCATAGGAAACACAGTAGAGTATAGAGTGCTCTTTCCTCAAAAGCAGAGTGTGTTTCTTGGAAGGGGAGCTAGCGATGGTTCCCAGTCATAAATGGAGTTGAGTCACATGCAGTTTTTTGTCCTACGAGCAAGAGTTGTTTTCTGGTAAGACGAGTCACTATTGTGCTCCAATAGCCATACACAGTGCAAATAGCACTCGCGTCTGTTCCCTGCAAGTACAGTGTATTGGACTGAAGAGGAGCTACTGTTCTTGTCAGTTTTCTAAGCAGAGTTGAACTAGATATGGCCCGTGTGTGTAGGAAGCACAGTTCTTTTGTTCTGAGCAAGCTCACTGTTCGGACCCCATAGGAAAGACAGTGGAGTAGAAGAGTGCTCTTTTCTCAAAAGCAGAGTGTGTTTCATGTAAGGCGAGCTAGCATTTGTTTCCCAGGCCTAAATTGATTTGAATCACATGCAGTTTCTGGTCCTACGAGCTAGAGTTGTTTTCTGGTAAGGAAAGTCTCTATTGCGCTCCCATTGCCATACACAGTGCAAATAGCACTCGTTTCTGATCCCAGGAAGTACAGCATATCGGTCTGAAGAGGAGCTACTGTTCTTGTCAGGTTCCTAATCAGAATTGAACTAGATATGGCCGTGTGTGTTGGAAGCACAGTTCTTTTGTTCTGAGCAAGCTCACTGTTCTGGCCCTACAGGAAACACTTTAGGGTAGAAGAGTGCTCTTTTCAATAAAGCAGAGTGTGTTTCTTGTAAGGCGAGCTAGCGTTTGTTTCCCAGTCCTAAATGGAGTTGAATCCCATGCAGTTTCTGGTCCTAGGAGCAAGAGATGTTTCTGGTAAGAAGAGTCACTATTGTGCTGCCATTGCCATACACAGGACAAATAGCACTGGCGTCTGTTCCCAGGAAGTAGAGTGTATTGGACTGAAGAGGATCTACTGTTCTTGTCAGGTTTATAAGCAGAATTGAACTAGATATGGCCGTGTGTGTAGGAAGCACAGTTTTTTTGTTCTGAGCAAGCTCACTGTTCGGACCTCTTAGGAAACACAATAGAGTAGAAGAGTGCTTTTTTCTCTAACTCAGAGTGTGTTTCTTGTAAGGCGAGTTAGTGTTTGTTTCACAGTCCTAAATGGAGTTGAATCACATGCAGTTTCTGGTCCTACGAGCAAGAGTTGTTTTCTGCTAAGAAGAGTAACTATTGTGCTCCCATTGTCATACACATGGCACTAGCACACGCGTCTGTTCCCAGCATGTACAGTGTATTGGACTGAAGAGGATCTACTGTTCTTGTCAGGTTCCTAAGCAGAGTTGACCGAGATATGTCCCGCGTGTGCAGGAAGCACAGTTCTTTTGTTCTGAGCAAGCTCACTGTTTGGACCCCATAGGAAACACAGTAGAGTAGAAGAGTGCTCTTTTCGCTAAAGCAGAGTGTGTTTCTTGTAAGGCGAGCTAGCGTTTGTTTCCCAGTCCTAAATGGAGTTGAATCACATGCAGTTTCTGATCCTACAAGCAAGAGTTGTTTTCTGGTAAGAAGAGTCACTATTGCGCTGCCATTGCCATACACAGGACAAATAGCACTGGCGTCTCTTCCCAGCAAGTACAGTGTATTGGACGGAAGAGAATCTACTGTTCTTGTCAGGTTCCTAATCAGACTTGAACTAGATATGGCCATGTTTGTAGGAAATACAGTTTTTTTGTTCTGAGCAAGCTCACTCTTCGGACCCCATAGGGAACATAGTAGAGTAGAAGAGTGCTCTTTTCTCTAAAGCAGAGTGTGTTTCTTGTAAGGCAAGCTTGCCTTTGTTTATCAGTCCTAAATGGAGTTGTCACAGGCAGTTTTTGGTCCTACGAGCAAGAGTTGTTTTCTGGTAAGAAGAGTCACTATTGCGCTTCAATTGCCATACACATTGCAAATAGCACTCGCGTCTGTTCCCAGCAAGTACAGTGTATTGGAGTGAATAAAAGCTACTGTTCTTGTCAATTTCCTAAGCAGAGTTGAACTAGATATGGCCCGTGTGTAGGAAGCACAGTTCTTTTGTTCTGAGCAAGCTCACTGTTTGGACCCCATAGGAAACTCAGTAGAATAGAAGAGTGCTCTTTTCTCAAAAGCAGATTGTGTTTCTTGTAAGGCGAGCTAGCATTTGTTTCCCAGTCCTATATGGAGTTGAATCCGATGCAGTTTCTGGTCCTACGAGCAAGAGTTTTTTTCTGGTAAGGAAAGTCACTATTGCGCTCCCATTGCCATACACAGTGCAAATAGCACTCACGTCTGTTCCCAGCAAGTACAGTGTATCAGACTGAAGAGGAGCTACTGTTCTTGTCAGTTTCCTAAGCAGAGTTGAACGAGATATGTCCCGCGTGTTTGGGAAGCACAGTTCTTTTGTTCTGAGCAAGCTCACTGTTTGGACACCATAGGAAACACAGTAGAGTAGAAGAGTGCTCTTTTCTCAAAAGCAGAGTGTGTTTCTTGTAAGGCGAGCTAGCGTTTGTTTCCCAGTCCTAAATGGAGTTGAATCACATGCAGTTTCTGGTCCTACAAGCAAGAGTTGTTTTCTGGTAAGAAGAGTCACTATTGAGCTGCCGTTTACATACACAGGACAAATAACACTGGCGTCTTTTCCCAGCAAGTACAGTGTATTGGATGGAAGAGGATCTACTGTTCTTGTCAGGTTCCTAAGCAGACTTGAACTAGATATGGCCGTGTGTGTAGGAAGCACAGTTTTTTTGTTCTGAGCAAGCTCACTGTTCAGAACCCATAGGAAACACAGTAGAGTATAGAGTGCTCTTTCCTCAAAAGCAGAGTGTGTTTCTTGGAAGGCGAGCTAGCGATGGTTCCCAGTCATAAATGGAGTTGAGTCACATGCAGTTTTTTGTCCTACGAGCAAGAGTTGTTTTCTGGTAAGACGAGTCACTATTGTGCTCCAATAGCCATACACAGTGCAAATAGCACTCGCGTCTGTTCCCTGCAAGTACAGTGTATTGGACTGAAGAGGAGCTACTGTTCTTGTCAGTTTTCTAAGCAGAGTTGAACTAGATATGGCCCGTGTGTGTAGGAAGCACAGTTCTTTTGTTCTGAGCAAGCTCACTGTTCGGACCCCATAGGAAAGACAGTGGAGTAGAAGAGTGCTCTTTTCTCAAAAGCAGAGTGTGTTTCATGTAAGGCGAGCTAGCATTTGTTTCCCAGGCCTAAATTGATTTGAATCACATGCAGTTTCTGGTCCTACGAGCTAGAGTTGTTTTCTGGTAAGGAAAGTCTCTATTGCGCTCCCATTGCCATACACAGTGCAAATAGCACTCGTTTCTGAT
The DNA here is from genome assembly GCF_949786415.1 of Peromyscus eremicus. Lineage (NCBI taxonomy): Eukaryota > Metazoa > Chordata > Mammalia > Rodentia > Cricetidae > Peromyscus > Peromyscus eremicus. Next base: position 403,603 of record NW_026734385.1, on the reverse strand, counting down.
CCCAGGAAGTACAGCATATCGGTCTGAAGAGGAGCTACTGTTCTTGTCAGGTTCCTAATCAGAATTGAACTAGATATGGCCGTGTGTGTTGGAAGCACAGTTCTTTTGTTCTGAGCAAGCTCACTGTTCTGGCCCTACAGGAAACACTTTAGGGTAGAAGAGTGCTCTTTTCAATAAAGCAGAGTGTGTTTCTTGTAAGGCGAGCTAGCGTTTGTTTCCCAGTCCTAAATGGAGTTGAATCCCATGCAGTTTCTGGTCCTAGGAGCAAGAGATGTTTCTGGTAAGAAGAGTCACTATTGTGCTGCCATTGCCATACACAGGACAAATAGCACTGGCGTCTGTTCCCAGGAAGTAGAGTGTATTGGACTGAAGAGGATCTACTGTTCTTGTCAGGTTTATAAGCAGAATTGAACTAGATATGGCCGTGTGTGTAGGAAGCACAGTTTTTTTGTTCTGAGCAAGCTCACTGTTCGGACCTCTTAGGAAACACAATAGAGTAGAAGAGTGCTTTTTTCTCTAACTCAGAGTGTGTTTCTTGTAAGGCGAGTTAGTGTTTGTTTCACAGTCCTAAATGGAGTTGAATCACATGCAGTTTCTGGTCCTACGAGCAAGAGTTGTTTTCTGCTAAGAAGAGTAACTATTGTGCTCCCATTGTCATACACATGGCACTAGCACACGCGTCTGTTCCCAGCATGTACAGTGTATTGGACTGAAGAGGATCTACTGTTCTTGTCAGGTTCCTAAGCAGAGTTGACCGAGATATGTCCCGCGTGTGCAGGAAGCACAGTTCTTTTGTTCTGAGCAAGCTCACTGTTTGGACCCCATAGGAAACACAGTAGAGTAGAAGAGTGCTCTTTTCGCTAAAGCAGAGTGTGTTTCTTGTAAGGCGAGCTAGCGTTTGTTTCCCAGTCCTAAATGGAGTTGAATCACATGCAGTTTCTGATCCTACAAGCAAGAGTTGTTTTCTGGTAAGAAGAGTCACTATTGCGCTGCCATTGCCATACACAGGACAAATAGCACTGGCGTCTCTTCCCAGCAAGTACAGTGTATTGGACGGAAGAGAATCTACTGTTCTTGTCAGGTTCCTAATCAGACTTGAACTAGATATGGCCATGTTTGTAGGAAATACAGTTTTTTTGTTCTGAGCAAGCTCACTCTTCGGACCCCATAGGGAACACAGTAGAGTAGAAGAGTGCTCTTTTCTCTAAAGCAGAGTGTGTTTCTTGTAAGGCAAGCTTGCCTTTGTTTATCAGTCCTAAATGGAGTTGTCACAGGCAGTTTTTGGTCCTACGAGCAAGAGTTGTTTTCTGGTAAGAAGAGTCACTATTGCGCTTCAATTGCCATACACATTGCAAATAGCACTCGCGTCTGTTCCCAGCAAGTACAGTGTATTGGAGTGAATAAAAGCTACTGTTCTTGTCAATTTCCTAAGCAGAGTTGAACTAGATATGGCCCGTGTGTAGGAAGCACAGTTCTTTTGTTCTGAGCAAGCTCACTGTTTGGACCCCATAGGAAACACAGTAGAGTAGAAGAGTGCTCTTTTCGCTAAAGCAGAGTGTGTTTCTTGTAAGGCGAGCTAGCGTTTGTTTCCCAGTCCTAAATGGAGTTGAATCACATGCAGTTTCTGATCCTACAAGCAAGAGTTGTTTTCTGGTAAGAAGAGTCACTATTGCGCTGCCATTGCCATACACAGGACAAATAGCACTGGCGTCTCTTCCCAGCAAGTACAGTGTATTGGACGGAAGAGAATCTACTGTTCTTGTCAGGTTCCTAATCAGACTTGAACTAGATATGGCCATGTTTGTAGGAAATACAGTTTTTTTGTTCTGAGCAAGCTCACTCTTCGGACCCCATAGGGAACACAGTAGAGTAGAAGAGTGCTCTTTTCTCTAAAGCAGAGTGTGTTTCTTGTAAGGCAAGCTTGCCTTTGTTTATCAGTCCTAAATGGAGTTGTCACAGGCAGTTTTTGGTCCTACGAGCAAGAGTTGTTTTCTGGTAAGAAGAGTCACTATTGCGCTTCAATTGCCATACACATTGCAAATAGCACTCGCGTCTGTTCCCAGCAAGTACAGTGTATTGGAGTGAATAAAAGCTACTGTTCTTGTCAATTTCCTAAGCAGAGTTCAACTAGATATGGCCCGTGTGTAGGAAGCACAGTTCTTTTGTTATGAGCAAGCTCACTGTTTGGACCCCATAGGAAACTCAGTAGAATAGAAGAGTGCTCTTTTCTCAAAAACAGATTGTGTTTCTTGTAAGGCGAGCTAGCATTTGTTTCCCAGTCCTATATGGAGTTGAATCCGATGCAGTTTCTGGTCCTACGAGCAAGAGTTTTTTTCTGGTAAGGAAAGTCACTATTGCGCTCCCATTGCCATACACAGTGCAAATAGCACTCACGTCTGTTCCCAGCAAGTACAGTGTATCAGACTGAAGAGGAGCTACTGTTCTTGTCAGTTTCCTAAGCAGAGTTGAACGAGATATGTCCCGCGTGTTTGGGAAGCACAGTTCTTTTGTTCTGAGCAAGCTCACTGTTTGGACACCATAGGAAACACAGTAGAGTAGAAGAGTGCTCTTTTCTCAAAAGCAGAGTGTGTTTCTTGTAAGGCGAGCTAGCGTTTGTTTCCCAGTCCTAAATGGAGTTGAATCACATGCAGTTTCTGGTCCTACAAGCAAGAGTTGTTTTCTGGTAAGAAGAGTCACTATTGAGCTGCCGTTTACATACACAGGACAAATAACACTGGCGTCTTTTCCCAGCAAGTACAGTGTATTGGATGGAAGAGGATCTACTGTTCTTGTCAGGTTCCTAAGCAGACTTGAACTAGATATGGCCGTGTGTGTAGGAAGCACAGTTTTTTTGTTCTGAGCAAGCTCACTGTTCAGAACCCATAGGAAACACAGTAGAGTATAGAGTGCTCTTTCCTCAAAAGCAGAGTGTGTTTCTTGGAAGGCGAGCTAGCGATGGTTCCCAGTCATAAATGGAGTTGAGTCACATGCAGTTTTTTGTCCTACGAGCAAGAGTTGTTTTCTGGTAAGACGAGTCACTATTGTGCTCCAATAGCCATACACAGTGCAAATAGCACTCGCGTCTGTTCCCTGCAAGTACAGTGTATTGGACTGAAGAGGAGCTACTGTTCTTGTCAGTTTTCTAAGCAGAGTTGAACTAGATATGGCCCGTGTGTGTAGGAAGCACAGTTCTTTTGTTCTGAGCAAGCTCACTGTTCGGACCCCATAGGAAAGACAGTGGAGTAGAAGAGTGCTCTTTTCTCAAAAGCAGAGTGTGTTTCATGTAAGGCGAGCTAGCATTTGTTTCCCAGGCCTAAATTGATTTGAATCACATGCAGTTTCTGGTCCTACGAGCTAGAGTTGTTTTCTGGTAAGGAAAGTCTCTATTGCGCTCCCATTGCCATACACAGTGCAAATAGCACTCGTTTCTGATCCCAGGAAGTACAGCATATCGGTCTGAAGAGGAGCTACTGTTCTTGTCAGGTTCCTAATCAGAATTGAACTAGATATGGCCGTGTGTGTTGGAAGCACAGTTCTTTTGTTCTGAGCAAGCTCACTGTTCTGGCCCTACAGGAAACACTTTAGGGTAGAAGAGTGCTCTTTTCAATAAAGCAGAGTGTGTTTCTTGTAAGGCGAGCTAGCGTTTGTTTCCCAGTCCTAAATGGAGTTGAATCCCATGCAGTTTCTGGTCCTAGGAGCAAGAGATGTTTCTGGTAAGAAGAGTCACTATTGTGCTGCCATTGCCATACACAGGACAAATAGCACTGGCGTCTGTTCCCAGGAAGTAGAGTGTATTGGACTGAAGAGGATCTACTGTTCTTGTCAGGTTTATAAGCAGAATTGAACTAGATATGGCCGTGTGTGTAGGAAGCACAGTTTTTTTGTTCTGAGCAAGCTCACTGTTCGGACCTCTTAGGAAACACAATAGAGTAGAAGAGTGCTTTTTTCTCTAACTCAGAGTGTGTTTCTTGTAAGGCGAGTTAGTGTTTGTTTCACAGTCCTAAATGGAGTTGAATCACATGCAGTTTCTGGTCCTACGAGCAAGAGTTGTTTTCTGCTAAGAAGAGTAACTATTGTGCTCCCATTGTCATACACATGGCACTAGCACACGCGTCTGTTCCCAGCATGTACAGTGTATTGGACTGAAGAGGATCTACTGTTCTTGTCAGGTTCCTAAGCAGAGTTGACCGAGATATGTCCCGCGTGTGCAGGAAGCACAGTTCTTTTGTTCTGAGCAAGCTCACTGTTTGGACCCCATAGGAAACACAGTAGAGTAGAAGAGTGCTCTTTTCGCTAAAGCAGAGTGTGTTTCTTGTAAGGCGAGCTAGCGTTTGTTTCCCAGTCCTAAATGGAGTTGAATCACATGCAGTTTCTGATCCTACAAGCAAGAGTTGTTTTCTGGTAAGAAGAGTCACTATTGCGCTGCCATTGCCATACACAGGACAAATAGCACTGGCGTCTCTTCCCAGCAAGTACAGTGTATTGGACGGAAGAGAATCTACTGTTCTTGTCAGGTTCCTAATCAGACTTGAACTAGATATGGCCATGTTTGTAGGAAATACAGTTTTTTTGTTCTGAGCAAGCTCACTCTTCGGACCCCATAGGGAACACAGTAGAGTAGAAGAGTGCTCTTTTCTCTAAAGCAGAGTGTGTTTCTTGTAAGGCAAGCTTGCCTTTGTTTATCAGTCCTAAATGGAGTTGTCACAGGCAGTTTTTGGTCCTACGAGCAAGAGTTGTTTTCTGGTAAGAAGAGTCACTATTGCGCTTCAATTGCCATACACATTGCAAATAGCACTCGCGTCTGTTCCCAGCAAGTACAGTGTATTGGAGTGAATAAAAGCTACTGTTCTTGTCAATTTCCTAAGCAGAGTTGAACTAGATATGGCCCGTGTGTAGGAAGCACAGTTCTTTTGTTCTGAGCAAGCTCACTGTTCTGGCCCTACAGGAAACACAGTAGAGTAGAAGAGTGCTCTTTCTCTAAAGCAGAGTGTGTTTCTTGTAAGGCGAGCTAGTGTTTGTTTCCCAGTCCTAAATGGAGTTGAATCACATGCAGTTTCTGGTCCTACGAGCAAGAGTTGTTTTATGGTAAGAAGAGTCACTATTGGGCGGCCATTGTCATACACAAAACAAATTCCACTGGCGTCTGTTCCCAGCAAGTACAGTGTATCGGACTGAAGAGGAGCTACTGTTCTTGTCAGTTTCCTAAGCAGAGTTGAACTAGAGATGGTCGGTGTGTGTAGGAAGCACAGTTCTTTTGTTCTGAGCAAGCTCACTGTTTGGACCCCATAGGAAACTCAGTAGAGTAGAAGAGTGCTCTTTTCTCAAAAGCAGAGTGTGTTTCTTGTAAGGCGAGCTAGCGTTTGTTTCCCAGTCCTAAATGGAGTTGAATCACATGCAGTTTCTAGTTCTAGGAGCAAGAGTTGTTTTCTGGTAAGAAGAGTCAATATTGCGCTGCCATTGCCCTACACAGGACAAATAGCACTGGCATCTGTTCCCAGCAGTACAGTGTATTGGACTGAAGAGGATTTACTGTTCTTGTCTGGTTCCTAAGCAGAATTGAACTAGGTGTGACGGTGTGTGTAGGAATCACTTTTTTTTTTTGTTCTGAGCAAGCTCACTGTTCGGACCTCATAGGAAACACAGTAGAGTAGAAGAGTGCTCTTTTCTCAAAAGAAAAGTGTGTTTCTTGTAAGGCGAGCTAGCATTTGTTTCCTAGCCCTAATTGGAGTTCAATCACAGGCAGTTTCCGGTCCTATGAGCAAGAGTTGTTTTCTGGTAAGGAAAGTTACTATTGTGCTCCCATTGCCATACACAGTGCAAATAGCACTCGCGTCTGTTCCCAGCAAGTACAGTGTATTGGACTAAATAGGAGCTACTGTTCTTGTCAGTTTCCTAAGCAGAGTTGAAGTAGATATGTTCGGTGTGTGTAGGAAGCACAGTTCTTTTGTTCTGAGCAAGCTAACTGTTTGGACCCCATAAAAAACACAGTAGAGTAGAAGAGTGCTCTTTTCTCAAAAGCAGAGTGTGTTTCTTGTAAGGAGAGCTAGCGTTTGTTTCACAGTCCTAAATGGAGTTGAATCCCATGCAGTTTTTGGTCCTATTGTCAAGAGTTGTTTTATGGTAAGAGTAGTAAATATTGCGCTGCCATTGCCATACACAGGACAAATAGCACTGGAGTCTGTTCCCAGCAAGTACAGTGTATTGGACTGAAGAGGATCTACTGTTCTTGTCAGGTTCCTAAGCAGAATTGAACTAGATATGGCCGTGTGTGTAGGAAGCACAGTTCTTTTGGTTTGAGCAAGTTCACTGTTCGGACCTCTTAGGAAACACAATAGAGTAGAAGAGTGCTTTTTTCTCTAAATCAGAGTGTGTTTCTTGTAAGGCGAGCTAGCGTTTGTTTCCCAGTCCAATATGGAGTTGAATCACATGCAGTTTCTGGTCCTACAAACAAGAGTTGTTTTCTGCTAAGAAGAGTCACTATTGCGCTGCCATTGCAATACACAGGACAAATAGCACTGGCGTCTTTTCGCAGAAATTACAGTGTATTGGACAGAAGAGGATCTACTGTACTTGTCAGGTTCCTAAGCAGATTTGAACTAGATATGGCCGTGTGTGTAGGAAGCACAGTTTTTTTGTTCTGAGCAAGCTCACTGTTCGGACGCCATAGGAAACACAGTAGAGTAGAAGAGTGCTCTTTTCTCTAAAGCAGAGTGTGTTTCTTGTAAGGCGAGCTAGCGTTTGTTTCCCAGTCCTAAATCGAGTGGAGTCACATGCAGTTTTTTGTCCTACGAGCAAGAGATGTTTTTTGGTAAGATGAGTCACTATTGTGCTCCAATTGCCATACACAGTGCAAATAGCACTGGCGTCTGTTCCGAGCAAGTACAGTGTATTGGACTGAAGAGGATCTACTGTTCTTGTCAGGTTCCTAAGCAGAGTTGAACTAGATATGGTCCTTGTGTGTAGGAAGCACAGTTTTTTTGTTCTGAGCAAGCTCACTGTTTAGACCCCATAGGAAACACAGTAGAGTAGAATAGTGCTCTTTTCTCAAAAGCAGAGTGTGTTTCTTGTAAGGCGAGCTAGCGTTTGTTTCCCAGTCCTAAATGGAGTTGAATCCCATGCAGTTTCTCGTCCTACGAGCAAGAGATTTTTTCTGGTAAGAAGAGTCACTATTGCACTGACATTGCCATACACAGGACAAATAGCACTGTTGTCTGTTCCCAGCAGTACAGTGTATTGGACTGAAGAGGATCTACTGTTCTTCTCAGGCTCCTAAGCAGAATTGACCTAGGTATGGTGGTGTGTGTAGGAAGCACGGTTTTTTTGTTCTGAGCAAACTCACTGTTCGGACCTCATAGGAAACACAGTAGAGTAGAAGAGTGCTCTTTTCTCAAAAGCAGAGTGTGTTTCTTGTAAGGCGAGCTAGCGTTTGTTTCCTAGTCCTAAATGGAATTCAATCACAGGCAGTTTCCGGTCCAATGAGCAAGAGTTGTTTTCTGGTATGGAAAGTCACTATTGTGCTCATAATGCCATACACAGTGCAAATAGCACTCGCGTCTGTTCCCAGCAAGTACAGTGTATTGGACTGAATAGGATCTACTGTTCTTGTCAGTTTCCTCACCAGAGTTGAACTAGATATGATCCGTGTGTGTAGGAAGCACAGTTCTTTTGTTCTGAGCAAGCTCACTGTTTGAACCCCATTGGAAACACAGTAGAGTAGGAGAGTGCTCTTTTCTCAAAAGCAGAGTGTGTTTCTTGTAAGGCGAGCCGGGCTAGCGTTTGTTTCCCAGTCCTAAATGGAGTTGAATCACATGCAGTTTCTGGTCCTACGATCAAGAGTTGTTTTCTGGTAAGAAGAGTCAATATTGTGCTCCCATTTTCATACACAGGGCAAATAGCACTAGCGTCTGTTGCCAGCATGTACAGTGTATTGGACTGAAGAGGATCTACTGTTCTTGTCAGGTTCCTAAGCAGAGTTGAACTAGATATGGCTGTGTGTGTAGGAAGCACAGTTCTTTTGTTCTGAGCAACATCACTGTTCTGGCCCTATAGGAAACACAGTAGAGTAGAAGAGTGCTCTTTTCTCTAAAGCAGAGTGTGTTTCTTGTAAGGCAAGCTAGCATTTGTTTCCTAGTCCTAAATGGAGTTCAATCACAGGCAGTTTCCGGTCCAATGTGTAAGAGTTGTTTTCTGGTAAGGAAAGTCACTATTGTGCTCATATTGCCATACACAGTGCAAATAGCACTCGTGTTTGTTCCCAGCAAGTACAGTGTATTGGACTGAATAGGAGCTACTGTTCTTGTCAGTTTCCTATGCAGAGTTGAACTAGTTATGGCCGTGTGTGTAGGAAGCACAGATCTTTTGTTCTGAGCAAGCTCACTGTTCAGGCCCTACAGGAAACAGTAGAGTAGAAGAGTGCTCTTTTCTCAAAAGCAGAGTGTGTTTCTTGTAAGGTGAGCTACTGTTTGTTTCCCAGTCCTAAATGGAGTTGAATCACATGCAGATTCTGGTCCTACGAGCAAGAGTTGTTTTCTGGTAAGAAGAGTCAATATTGCGCTGCCATTGCCCTACACAGGGCAAATAGCACTGGCGTCTGTTCCCAGCAAATACAGTGTATTGGACTGAAAAGGAGCTACTGTTCTTGTCAGTTTCCTAAGCAGAAGTGAACTAGATATGGTCCGTGTGTGTAGGAAGCACAGTTCTTTTGTTCTGAGCAAGCTCACTGTTTGGACCCCATAGGAAACAAAGTAGAGTAGAAGAGTGCTCTTTTCTCTAAAGCAGAGTGTGTTTCTTGTAAGGTGAGCTAGCGTTTGTTTCGCAGTCCTAAATGGAGTGGAATCACATGCAGTTTCTGGTCCTATGAGCAAGAGTTGTTTTCTGTTAAGGAAAGTCACTATTGCGCTCCCATTGCCATACACAGTGCAAATAGCACATGCGTCTGTTCCCAGCAAGTACAGTGTATCAGACTGAAGAGGAGCTACTGTTCTTGTCAGTTTCCTAAGCAGAGTTGAACTAGATATGGCCCGTGTGTGTAGGAAGCACAGTTCTTATGTTCTGAGCAAGCTCACTGTTCTGGCCCTATAGGAAACACAGTAGAGTAGAAGAGTGCACTTTTCTTAAACGCAGAGTGTGTTTCTTGTAAGGCGAGCTCGCGTTTTTTTCCCAGTCCTAAATGGAGTTGAGTCACATGCAGTTTTTGGTCCTACTAGCAAGAGTTGTTTTCTGGTAAGAAGAGTCACTGTTGCGCTCCAAATGCCATATACAGTGGAAATAGCACTCGCGTCTCTTCCCAGCAAGTACAGTGTATCGGACTGAATAGGAGCTACTGTTCTTGTCAGGTTCCTAAGCAGACTTGAATTAGATATGGCCGTGTTTGTAGGAAGCACAGTTTTTTTGTTCTGAGCAACCTCACTGTTCGGAACACATAGGAAACAGTAGAGAAGAAGAGTGCTCTTTTCTCAAAAGCAGAGTGTGTTTCTTGGAAGGCGAGCTAGCGTTTGTTTCCCAGTCCTAAATGGAGTTGAGTCACATGCAATTTTTTGTCCTACGAGCAAGAGTTGTTTTCTGGTAAGACGAGTCACTATTGTGCTCCAATTGCCATACACAGTGCAAATAGCACTCTCGTCTGTTCCCAGCAAGTACAGTGTATTGGACTGAATAGGAGCTACTCTTCTTGTCAGTTTCCTAAGCAGAGTTGAACTAGATATGGTCCATGTGTGTAGGAAGCACAATTCTTTTGTTCTCAGCAAGCTCACTGTTCTGGCCCTATAGGAAACACAGTAGAGTAGAAGAGTGCTCTTTTCTCAAAAGCAGAGTGTGTTTCTTGTAAGGCGAGCTAGCGTTTGTTTCGCAGTCCTAAACGGAGTTGAATCACATGCAGTTTCTGGTCCTACGAGCAAGAGTTGGTTTCTGGTAAGGAAGTCACTATTGTGCTCCCATTGCCATACACAGTGCAAATAGCACTCGCATCTGTTCCCAGCAAGTACAGTGTATCGGACTGAAGAGGAGCTACTGTTCTTGTCAGTATCCTAAGCAGAGTTGAACTAGATAGATATGGCCCGTGTGTGTAGGAAGCACAGTTCTTTTGTTCTGAGGAAGCTCACTGTTCAGAACACATAGGAAACACAGTAGTGTAGAAGAGTGCTCTTTTCTCTAAAGCAGAGTGTTTTTTCTTATAAGGTGAGCTCGCGTTTGTTTCCCAGTCCTAAATGGAGTTGAGACACATTTAGTTTTTGGTCCTACGAGCAAGAGTTTTTTTCTGGTAAGAAGAGTCACTATTGTGCTCCAAATGCCATACACAGTGCAAATAGTACTCGCGTCTGTTCCCTTCAAGTACAGTGTATTGGACTGATTAGGAGATACTGTTCTTGTCAGTTTCCTCAGCAGAGTTGAACTAGATATGGTCCGTGTGTGGGAAGCACAGTTCTTTTGTTCTGAGCAAGCTCACTCTTTGGACCCCTTTGGAAACACAGTAGAGTAGAAGAGTGCTCTTTTCTCAAAAGCAGAGTGTGTTTCATGTAAGGCGAGCTAGCATTTGTTTCCCAGTCCTAAATGGAGTTGAATCACATGCAGTTTCTGGTCCTACGAGCAAGAGTTGTTTTATGGTAAGAAGAGTCACTATTGCGCTGCCATTGCCATACACAGGACAAATAGCACTGGCGTCTGTTCCCAGCAAGTACAGTATATTGGACTGAAGAGGATCTACTGTTCTTGTCAGGTTCCTAAACAGAATTGAACTAGATATGGTCGTGTGTACGAAGCACAGTTCTTTTGTTCTGAGCAAGCTCACTGTTCGGACCCCATAGGGAGCACAGTAGAGTAGAAGAGTGCTCTTTTCTCAAAAGCAGAGTGTGTTTCTTGTAAGGCGAGCTTGCATTTGTTTCCAGTCCTAAATGGAGTGGAATCACATGCAGTTTCTGGTCCTACGAGCAAGAGTTGTTTTCTGGTAAGGAAAGTCACTATTGCGCTCCCATTGCCATACACAGTGCAAATAGCACATGCGTCTGTTCCCAGCAAGTACAGTGTATTGGAATGAAGAGGAGCTACTGTTCTTGTCAGGTTCCTAAGCAGAGTTGAACTCGATATGGCCCGTGTGTGTAGGAAGCACAGTTCTTATGTTCTGAGCAAGCTCACTGTTCTGGCCCTATAGGAAACACAGAAGAGAAGAAGAGTGCTCTTTTCTCAAAAGCGGAGTGTGTTTCTTGTAAGGCGAACTAGCGTTTGTGTCCTAGTCCTAAATGGAGTTGAATCACATGCAGTTTCAGGTCCTACGATCAAGAGTTCTTTTCTGGTAAGGAAAGTCACATTGCGCTCCCATTGCCATACACAGTGCAAATAGCACTCGCCTCTGTTCCCAGCAAGTACAGTGTATTGGACTGGATAGGTGCTAATGTTCTTGTCAGTTTCCTATGCAGAGTTGAACTAGATATGATCCGTGTTTGTAGGAAGCACAGTTCTTTTGTTCTTTGCAAGCTCACTGTTTGGACCCCATAGGAAACACAGTAGAGTAGAAGAGTGCTCTTTTCTCTAAAGCAGAGTGTATTTCTTGTAAGGCGTGCTAGCGTTTGTTTCGCAGTCCTAAATGGAGTTGAATCCCATGCAGTTTCTGGTACTACGAGCAAGAGTTGTTTTATGGTAAGAAGAGTCACTATTGCACTGCCATTGCCATACACAGGACAAATAGCACTGGCATCTGTTCGCAGCAAGTACAGTGTATTGGGCTGAAGAGGATCTACTGTTCTTGTCAGGTTCCTAAGCAGACTTGAACTAGATATGGCCGTGTGTGTAGGAAGCACAGTTTTTTTTTCTGAGCAAGCTCACTGTTCGGACCCCATAGGAAACACAGTAGAGTAGAAGAGTGCTTTTTTCTCAAAAGTAGAGTGCGTTTCTTTTAAGGCGAGCTAGCGTTTGTTTCCCATTCCTAAATGGAGTGGAATCACATGCAGTTTGTGTTCCTACAAGCAAGAGTTGTTTTCTGGTAAGGAAAGTCACTATTGTGCTCCCATTGCCATACACAGTGCAAATAGCCCTCCCATCTGTTCCCAGCAAGTACAGTGTATTGGAAAGAAGAGGCACTACTGTTCTTCTCAGATTCCTAAGCAGAGTTGAACTAGATATGGCCCTTGTGTGTAGGAAGCACAGTTCTTTTTTTCTGAGCAAGCTCACTGTTCTGGCCCTATAGGAAACACAGTAGAGTAGAAGAGTGCTCTTTTCTCAAAAGCAGAGTGTGTTTTTGTAAAGCGAGCTAGAGTTTGTTTCCTAGTCTTAAATGGAGTTGAATCACATGCAGTTTCTGGTCCACGAGCAAGAGTTGTTTTCTGGTAAGAAGAGTAACTATTGCGCTGCCATTGCCATACACAGGACAAATAGCACTGGCGTCTGTTCCCAGCAAGTACAGTGTATTGGACTGAAGAGGATCTACTGTTCTTGTCAGTTTCCTAAGCAGACTTGAACTAGATATGGCCGTGTGTGTAGGAAGCACAGTTCTTTTGTTCTGAGCAAGCTCACTGTTCGGACCCTATAGGAAGCACAGTAGAGTTGAATAGTGCTCTTTTCTCAAAAGCAGAGTGTGTTTCTTGTAAGGCAAGCTAGCGTTTTTTTCCCAGTCCTAAATGGAGTTGAATCACATGCAGTTTCTGGTCTTATGAGCAAGAGTTGTTCTCTGGTAAGGAAAGTCACTATTGCGCTCCCATTGCCATACACAGTGCAAATAGCACTCGCGTCTGTTCCCAGCAAGTTCAGTGTATCGGACTAAAGAGGAGCTATTTTTCTTGTCAGTTTCCTAAGCAGAGTTGAAGTAGATATGGCCCGTGTGTAGAAAGCACAGTTCTTATGTTCTGAGCAAGCTCACTGTTCTGGCACTATAGGAAACAGAGTAGAGTAGAAGAGTGCTCTTTTCTCTAAAGCAGAGTGTTTTTCTTGTAAGGCGAGCTAGCGTTTGTTTCCTAGTCCTAAATGGAGTTGAATCACACGCAGTTTCTGGGCCTACGATCAAGAGTTCTTTTCTGGTAAGGAAAGTCACATTGCGCTCCCATTTGCTTACAGAGTGCAAATAGCACCCGCGTCTGTTCCCAGCAAGTACAGTGTATTGGACTTGATAGGTGCTACTCTTCTTGTCAGTTTCCTAAGCAGAGTTGAACTAGATATGGCCCGTGTGTCTAGGAAGCACAGTTCATTTGTTCTGAGCAAGCTAACTGTTCTGGCCCTATAGGAAACACAGTAGAGTAGAAGAGTGCTCTTTTCTCAAAAGCAGAGTGTGTTTCTTGTAAGGTGAGCTAGCGTTTGTTTAGCAGTCCTAAATGGAGTTGAGTCACATGCAGTTTTTGGTCCTACAAGCAAGAGTTGTTTTCTGGTAAGACGAGTCACTATTGTGCTCCAATTGCCATACACAGTGCAAATAGCACTCGCATCTGTTCCCAGCAAGTACAGTGTATCGGACTGAAGAGGAGCTACTGTTCTTGTCAGTTTCCTAAGCAGAGTTGAAGTAGTTATGGCCCGTGTGTGTAGGAAGCACAGTTATTATGTTCTGAGCAAGCTCACTTTTCTGGTCCTACAAGAAACACAGTAGAGTAGAAGAGTGCTCTTTTCTCTAAAGCAGAGTGTGTTTCTTGTAAGGCGAGCTCGCGTTTGTTTCCCAGTCCTAAATGGAGTTGAATCACAGACAGTTTTTGGTCCTACGAGCAAGAGTTGTTTTCTGGTAAGAAGAGTCACTATTGCGCTCCAAATGCCATACACAGTGCAAATAGCACTCGTGTCTGTTCCCAGCAAGTACAGTGTATTGGACTGAATAGGAGCTACTGTTCTTGTCAGTTTCGTTAGCAGAATAGAACTAGATATGGCCGTGTGTGTAGGAAGCACAGTTCTTTTGTTCTGAGCAAGCTCACTGTTCGGACCCCATAGGAAACAAAGTAGAGTAGAAGAGTGCTCTTTTCCCAAAAGCAGAGTGTGTTTCTTGTAAGGCGAGCTCGCGTTTCTTTCCCAGTCCTAAATGGAGTTGAATCACATGCAGTTTCTGGTCCTACGAGCAAGAGTTGTTTTCTGGTAAGGAAAGTCACTATTGTGCTCACATTGCCATACACAGTGCAAATAGCACTCGCGTCTGCTCCCAGCAAGTACAGTGTATCGGACTGAAGAGGAGCTACTGTTCTTGTCAGTTTCCTAAGCAGAGTTGAACTAGATAAGTCCCGTGTGTCTAGGAAGCACAGTTCTTATGTTCTGAGAAAGCTCACTGTTCTGGCCATGTAGGAAACACAGTAGAGTAGAAAAGTGCTCTTTTCTCAAAAGCAGAGTGTGTTTCTTGTAAGGCGAGCTAGCGTTTGTTCCCTAGTCCTAAATGGACTTGAATCACATGCAGTTTGTGTTCCTAGGAGCAAGAGTTGTTTTCTGTTAAGGAAAGTTACTATTGCGCTCTCATTGCCATACACAGTGCAAATAGCACTTGCGTCTGTTCCCAGCAGGTACAGTGTATTGGACTGAAGAGGAGCTACTGTTCTTGTCAGTTTCCTAAGCAGAGTTGAACTAGTTATGGCCCGTGTGTAGGATGCACAGTTCTTTTGTTCTGAGCAAGTTCACTGTTCTGGCCTTATAGGAAACACAGTAGAGTAGAAGATTGCTCTTTTCTCAAAAGCAGAGTGTGTTTCTTGTAAGGCGAGCTAGCGTTTGTTTCCCAGTCCTAAATGGAGTTGAATCCCATGCAGTTTCTGGTCCTACGAGCAAGAGTTGTTTTTTGGTAAGAAGAGTCACTATTGCGCTCCCATTGTCATACACAGGGCAAATAGCACTGGCATCTGATCCCAGGACGTACAGTGTATTGGACTGAAGAGGATCTACTGTTCTTGTCAGGTTCCTACGCAGAATTGAACTAGATATGGCCATGTGTGTAGAAAGCACAGTTCTTTTGTTCTGAGCAAGCTCACTGTTTGGACACCATATGAAACACAGTAGAGAAGAAGAGTGCTCTTTTCTCAAAAGCAGAGTGTGTTTATTGAAAGGCGAGCTAGTGTTTGTTTCCCAGTCAGAAATGGAATTGAATCCCGTTCAGTTTCTGGTCCTACGAGCAAGAGATTTTTCTGGTAAGAAGAGTCACTATTGTGCTCCCATTGCCATAAACAGTTCAAATAGCACTGGCATCTGTTCCGTGCATGTACAGAGTATTGGACTGAAGAGGAGCTACTGTTCTTGTCAGTTTCCTAAGCAGAGTTGAACTAGATATGGCCCCTGTGTGTAGGAAGCACAGTCCTTTTGTTCTGAGCAAGCTCACTGTTCTGGCCATAGAGGAAACACAGTAGAGTAGAAGAGTGCTCTTTTCTCAAAAGCAGAGTGTGTTGCTTGTGAGCAGAGCTAGCGTTTGTTTCCCAGTCCTAAATGGAGTTGAGTCACATGCAGTTTGTGGTCCTAAGAGCAAGAGTTGTTTTCTGGTAAGAAGAGTTACTATTGCGCTCCCATTGCCATACAGACTACAAATAGCACTCGCGTCTGTTCCCAGCAAGTACAGTGTATTAGACTGAAGAGGAGCTACTGTTCTTGTCAGTAACGTAAGCAAAGTTGAATTAGATATGGCCCATGTGTGTAGGAAGCACAGTTCTTTTGTTCTGAGCAAGCTCACTGTTCGGACCCCATAGGAAACCCAGTAGAGTACATTAGTGCTCTTTTCTCAAAAGCAGAGTGTGTTTCTTGTAGGCGAGCTAGCATTTGTTTCCCAGTCCTAATTGGAGTTGAATTACATGCAGTTTCTGGTCCTACGAGCAAGAGTTGTTTTCTGGTAAGAAGAATCACTATTGTGCTCTCAATGTCATACACAGTGCAAATAGCATTGGCGTCGGTTACCAACTTGTACAGTGTATTGGACTGAACAGAATCTACTGTTCTTGTCAGGTTCCTAAGCAGAATTGAACTGGATATGGTCTTGTGTGTAGGAAGCACAGTTCTTTTGTTCTGAGCAAGTACACTGTTCTGGCCCTATAGGAAACACAGTAGAGTAGAAGAGTGCTCTTTTCTCAAAAGCAGAGTGTGTTTCTTCTAAGGCGAGCTAGCGTTTCTTTCCCAGTCCTAAATGGAGTGGAATCACATGCAGTTTCTGGTCCTATGAGCAAGAGTTGTTTTCTGGTAAGGAAAGTCACTATTGCGCTCCCATTGCCATACACAGTGCAAATAGCCCTCCCGTCTGTTCCCAGCAAGTACACTGTATTGGACTGAAGAGGAGCTACTGTTCTTGTCAGTTTCCTAAGAAGAGTTGAACTACATATGGCCCCTGTGTGTAGGAAGCACAGTTCTTTTTTTCTGAGCAAGCTCACTGTTCGGACCCATAGGAAACACAGTAGAGTAGAAGAGTGCTCTGTTCTCACAAGCAGAGTGTGTTTCTTGTAAAGCGAGCTAGAGTTTGTTTCCCAGTCCTAAATGGAGTTGAGTCACATGCAATTTTTTGTTCTATGAGCAAGAGTTGTTTTCTGGTAAGACGAGTCACTATTGTGCTCCAATCGCCATACACAGTGTAAATAGCACTCGCGTCTGTTCCCAGCAAGTACAGTGTATTGGACTGAAGAGGAGCTACTGTTCTTGTCAGTTTCCTAAGCAGAGTTGAACTACATATGGTCCGTGTGTGTAGGAAGCACAGTTCTTTTGTTCTGAGCCAGCTCACTGTTTGGACCCCATAGGAAACACAGTAGAGTAGAAGAGTGCTCTTTTCTCTAAAGCAGTGTGTTTCTTGTAAAACGAGCTAGCGTTTGTTTCCCAGTCCTAAATGGAGTTGAATCACATGCAGTTTCTGGTCCTATGAGCAAGAGTTGTTTTCTGGTAAGGAAAGTCACTATTGCGCTCCCTTTACCATACACAGTGCAAATAGCACATGCGTCTGTTCCCAGGAAGTACAGTGTATTGGACTGAAGAGGAGCTACTGTTCTTCTCAGATTCCTAAGCAGAGTTGAACTAGATATGGCCCGTGAGTCTAGGAAGCACAGTTCATTTGTTCTGAGCAAGCTAACTGTTCTGGCCCTATAGGAAACACAGTAGAGTAGAAGAGTGCTCTTTTCTCAAAAGCAGAGTCTATTTCTTGTAAGGTGAGCTAGAGTTTGTTTCCCAGTCCTAAATGGAGTTGAGTCACATGCAGTTTCTGGTCCTACGAGCAAGAGTTGTTTTCTGGTAAGATGAGTCACTATTGTGCTCCAATTGCCATGCACAGTGCAATAGCACTCACGTCTGTTCTCAGCAACTACAGTGTATCGGACTGAAGAGGAGCTGCTGTTCTTGTCAGTTTCCTCAGCAGAGTTGAACTAGATATGGCCCGTGTGTTTAGGAAGCACAGTTATTATGTTCTGAGCAAGCTCACTGTTCTGGCCATATAGGAAACACAGTAGAGTAGAAAAGTGCTCTTTTCTCAAAAGCAGAGTGTGTTTCTTGTAAGGCAAGCTAGCGTTTGTTTCCTAGTCCTAAATGGAGTTGAATCACATGCAGTTTCTGGTCCTACGAACAAGAGTTGTTTTCTGGTAAGGAAAGTCACTATTGCGCTCCCATTGCCATACACAGGGCAAATAGCACTCGCGTCTTTTCCCAAAAAGTACAGTGTATTGGACTGAATAGGAGCTACTGTTCTTGTCCGTTTCCTAAGCAGAGTTGAACTACATATGGTCCTTGTGTGTAGGAAGCACAGTTCTTTTGTTCTGAGCAAGCTCACTCTTTGGACCCCTTAGGAAACACAGTAGAGTAGAAGAGTGCTCTTCCCTCTAAAGCAGAGTGTGTTTCTTGTAAGGTGAGCTAGCGTTTGTGTCTCAGTCCTAAATGGAGAGGAAACACATGCAGTTTCTCATCCTACGCGCAAGAGTTGTTTTATGGTAAGAATAGTCACTATTGCGCTACCATTGCCATACACAGGACAAATAGCACTGGCATCTGTTCTCAGCAAGTACAGTGTATTGGACTGAAGAGGATCTACTGTTCTTGTTAGGTTCCTAAGCAGAATTGAACAAGATATGGCCGTGTGTGTAGGAAGCACAGTTCTTTTGTTCTGAGCAAGCTCACTGTTCCGACCCCATAGGAAACACAGTAGAGTAGAAAAGTGCTCTTTTCTAAAAAGCAGAGAGTGTTTCTTGTAAGGCGAGCTAGCGTTTGTTTCCCAGTCCTAAATGGCATTGAATCACATGCAGTTTGTGTTCCTAGGAGCAAGAGTTGTTTTCTGTTAAGGAAAGTCACTATTGTGCTCTCATTGCCATACATAGTGCAAATAGCACTCGCGTCTGTTCCCAGCAAGTACAGTGTATTGGACTGAAGAGGAGCTACTGTTCTTGTCAGTTTCCTAAGCAGAGTTGAACTAGTTATGGCCCGTGTGTAGGAAGCACAGTTCTTTTGTTCTGAGCAAGTTCACTGTTCTGGCCTTATAGGAAACACAGTAGAGTAGAAGATTGCTCTTTTCTCAAAAGCAGAGTGTGTTTCTTGTAAGGCGAGTTAGCGTTTGTTTCCCAGTCCTAAAAGGACTTGAATCCCATGCAGTTTCTGGTGCTACGAGCAAGAGTTGTTTTCTGGTAAGAAGAGTCACTATTGCGCTCCCATTGTCATACACAGGGCAAATAGCACTGGCATCTGATCCCAGGAAATACAGTGTATTGGACTGAAGAGGATCTACTGTTGTTGTCAGGTTCCTACGCAGAATTGAACTAGATATGGTCCTTGTGTGTAGGTAGTACAGTTCTTTTGTTCTGAGCAAGCTCACTGTTTGGACCCCATAGGAAACACATTAGAGTAGAAGAGTGCTCTTTTCTCTAAAGCAGAGTGTGTTTCTTGTAAGGTGAGCTAGCGTTTGTGTCTCAGTCCTAAATGGAGTGGAATCACATTCAGTTTCTCGTCCTTCGAGCAAGAGTTGTTTTATGGTAAGAATAGTCACTATTGCGCTACCATTGCCATACACAGGACAAATAGCACTGGCGTCTGTTCCCAGCAAGTACAGTGTATTGGACTGAAGAGGATCTACTGTTCTTGTCAGGTTCCTAAGCAGAATTGAACAAGATATGGCCGTGTGTGTAGGAAGCACAGTTCTTTTGTTCTGAGCAAGCTCACTGTTCCGACCCCATAGGAAACACAGTAGAGTAGAAGAGTGCTCTTTTCTAAAAAGCAGAGAGTGTTTCTTGTAAGGCGAGCTAGCGTTTGTTTCCCAGTCCTAAATGGCGTTGAATCACATGCAGTTTGTGTTCCTAGGAGCAAGAGTTGTTTTCTGTTAAGGAAAGTCACTATTGTGCTCTCATTGCCATACACAGTGCAAATAGCACTCGCGTCTGTTCCCAGCAAGTATAGTGTATTGGACTGAAGAGGAGCTACTGTTCTTGTCAGTTTCCTAAGCAGAGTTGAACTAGTTATGGCCCGTGTGTAGGAAGCACAGTTCTTTTGTTCTGAGCAAGTTCACTGTTCTGGCCTTATAGGAAACACAGTAGAGTAGAAGATTGCTCTTTTCTCAAAAGCAGAGTGTGTTTCTTGTAAGGCGAGTTAGCGTTTGTTTCCCAGTCCTAAATGGAGTTGAATCCCATGCAGGTTCTGGTCCTACGAGCAAGAGTTGTTTTCTGGTAAGAAGAGTCACTATTGCGCTCCCATTGTCATACACAGGGCATATAGCACTGGCATCTGATCCCAGGAAATACATTGTATTGGACTGAAGAGGATCTACTGTTCTTGTCAGGTTCCTACGCAGAATTGAACTAGATATGGTCCTTGTGTGTAGGAAGCACAGTTCTTTTGTTCTGAGCAAGCTCACTGTTTGGACCCCATAGGAAACACAGTAGAGTAGAAGAGTGCTCTTTTCTCTAAAGCAGAGTGTGTTTCTTGTAAGGTGAGCTAGCGTTTGTGTCTCAGTCCTAAATTGAGTGGAATCACATTCAGTTTCTCGTCCTTCGAGCAAGAGTTGTTTTATGGTAAGAATAGTCACTATTGCGCTTCCATTGCCATACACAGGACAAATAGCACTGGCGTCTGTTCCCAGCAAGTACAGTGTATTGGACTGAAGAGGATCTACTGTTCTTGTCAGGTTCCTAAGCAGAATTGAACAAGATATGGCCGTGTGTGTAGGAAGCACAGTTCTTTTGTTCTGAGCAAGCTCACTGTTCGGACCCCATAGGAAACACAGTAGAGTAGAAGAGTGCTCTTTTCTAAAAAGCAGAGAGTGTTTCTTGTAAGGCGAGCTAGCGTTTGTTTCCCAGTCCTAAATGGCGTTGAATCACATGCAGTTTGTGTTCCTAGGAGCAAGAGTTGTTTTCTGTTAAGGAAGTCACTATTGTGCTCTCATTGCCATACACAGTGCAAATAGCACTCGCGTCTGTTCCCAGCAAGTACAGTGTATTGGACTGAAGAGGAGCTACTGTTCTTGTCAGTTTCCTAAGCAGAGTTGAACTAGTTATGGCCCGTGTGTACGAAGCACAGTTCTTTTGTTCTGAGCAAGTTCACTGTTCTGGCCTTATAGGAAACACAGTAGAGTAGAAGATTGCTCTTTTCTCAAAAGCAGAGTGTGTTTCTTGTAAGGCGAGTTAGCGTTTGTTTCCCAGTCCTAAATGGACTTGAATCCCATGCAGTTTCTGGTGCTACGAGCAAAGTTGTTTTCTGGTAAGAAGAGTCACTATTGCGCTCCCATTTTCATACACAGGGCAAATAGCACTGGCATCTGATCCCAGGAAGTACAGTGTATTGGACTGAAGAGGATCTACTGTTCTTGTCAGGTTCCTACGCAGATTTGAACTAGATATGGCCATGTGTGTATAAAGCACAGTTCTTTTGTTCTGAGCAAGCTCACTGTTTGGACCCCATTGGAAACACAGTAGAGTAGAAGAATGCTCTTTTCTCAAAAGCAGAGTGTGTTTATTGAAAGGCGAGCTAGTGTTTGTTTCCCAGTCAGAAATGGAATTGAATCCCGTGCAGTTTCTGGTCCTACGAGCAAGAGATTTTCTGGTAAGAAGAGTCAATATTGCGCTCCCATTGCCATAAACAGTGCAAATAGCACTGGCATCCGTTCCATAGATGTACAGAGTATTGGACTGAAGAGGAGCTACTGTTCTTGTCAGTTTCCTAAGCAGAGTTGAACTAGATATGGCCCGTGTGTGTAGGAAGCACAGTTCTTTTGTTCTGAGCAAGCTCACTGTTCGGACCCCATAGGAAACCCAGTAGAGTAGATGAGTGCTCTTTTCTCAAAAGCAGAGTGTGTTTCTTGTAGGCGAGCTAGCGTTTGTTTCCCAGTCCTAAACGGAGTTGAATCCCATGCAGTTTCTGGTCCTAGGAGCAAGAGTTGTTTTATGGTAAGAAGAGTCACTATTGCGCTCCCTTTGTCATACACAGGGCAAATAGCACTGGTGTCTGTCCCCAGCAAGTGCAGTGTATTTGACTGAAGAGCGTATACTATTCTCTTCAGTTTCCTAAGCAGAATTGAATTAGATACGGCCCGTGTGTGTAGGAAGCACAGTCCTTTTGTTCTGAGCAAGCTCATTGTTCTGGCCATAGAGGAAACACAGTAGAGTAGAAGAGTGCTCTTTTCTCAAAAGCAGAGTGTGTTTCTTGTGAGCAGAGCTAGCGTTTGTTTCCCAGTCCTAAATGGAGGTGAGTCACATGCAGTTTGTGGTCCTAAGAGCAAGAGTTGTTTTCTGGTAAGAAGAGTCACTATTGTGCTCCCATTGCCATACAGAGTACAAATAGCACTCGCGTCTCTTCCCAGCAAGTACAGTGTATTAGACTGAAAAGGAGCTACTGTTCTTGTCAGTTTCCTAAGCAGAGTTGAACGAGATATGGCCCGTGTGTGTAGGAAGCACAGTTCTTTTGTTCTGAGCAAGCTCACTGTTTGGACCCCATAGGAAACCCAGTAGAGTAAATGAGTGCTCTTTTCTCAAAAGCAGAGTGTGTTTCTTGTAGGCGAGCTAGCGTTTGTTTCCCAGTCCTAAATGGAGTTGATTCCCATGCAGTTTCTGGTCCTACGAGCAAGAGTTGTTTTCTGGTAAGAAGAATCACTATTGTGCTCTCAATGTCATGCACGGTGCAAATAGCCTTGTCGTCGGTTCCCAGCATGTACAGTGTATTGGACTGAAGAGAATCTACTGTTCTTGTCAGGTTCCTAAGCAGAATTGAACTAGACATGGTCGTGTGTGTAGGAAGCACATTTCTTTTTTTCTGAGCAAGTTCACTGTTCTGGCCCTATAGGAAACATAGTAGAGTAGAAGAGTGCTCTTTTCTCAAAAGCAGAGTGTGTTTCTTGTAAGGCAAGCTAGCGTTTCTTTCCCAGTCCTAAATGGAGTTGAGTCACTTGCAGTTTCTGGTCCTACGAGCAAGAGTTGTTTTCTGGTAAGAAGAGTCACTATTGCGCTCCCATTGTCACACAGAGGGCAAATAGCACTGGTGCCTGTTCCCAGCATGTGCAGTGTATTTGACTGGAGGGTATACTGTTCTTGTCAGTTTCCTAAGCTGAATTGAACTGTATATGGCCGTGTGTGTAGGAAGCACACCTCTTTTGTTCTGTGCAATCTCACTGTTCTGGCCCGATAGAAAACACAGTAGAGTAGAAGAGTGCTCTTTTCTCAAAAGCAGAGTGTGTTTCTTGCAAGGAGAGCTAGCGTTTTTTTCCCAGTCCTATATGGAGTTGAATCACATGCAGTTTCTGATCCTACGAGCAAGAGTTGTTTTCTGGTAAGAAGAGTCACTATTGCGCTCCCATTGTCATACACAATGCAAATAGCACTGGCGTCGGTTCCCAGCATGTACAGTGTATTGGACTGAAGAGAATCTACTGTTCTTCTCAGGTTCCTAAGCAGAAATGAACTAGATATGGCCGTGTATGTAGGAAGCACTGTTCTTTTGTTCTGAGCATGCTCACTGTTCAGACCCCATAGGAAACACAGTAGAGTAGAAGAGTGATCTTTTCCCTAAAGCAGAGTGTGTTTCTTGTAAGGCGAGCTAGCGTTTGTTTCCCAGACCTAAATGGAGTTGAATCACATGCAGTTTCTGGTCCTACAAGCAAGAGATGTTTTCTGGTAGGGAAAGTCACTATTGCGATCTCATTGACATACACAGTTCAAATAGCACTTGCTTCTGTTCCCAGCAAGTTCAGTGTATTGGACTGAAGAGGAGCTACTGTTTTTGTCAGTTTCCTAAGCAGAGTTGAACTAAATATGGCCCGTGTGTGTAGGAAGCACAGGTCTTTTGTTCTGAGCAAGCTCACTGTTCGGATCCCAAAGGAAACCCAGTAGAGTAGATGAGTGCTCTTTTCTCAAAAGCAGAGTGTGTTTCTTGTAGGCGAGCTAGCGTTTGTTTCCCAGTCCTAAATGGAGTTGAATCCCATGCAGTTTCTGATCCTAGGAGCAAGAGTTGTTTTCTGGTAAGAAGAATCACTATTGCACTCACAATGTCATACACAGTGCAAATAGCTTTGGCGTCGGTTCCCAGCAAGTACAGTGTATTGGACTGAAGAGGAGCTACTGTTCTTGTCAGTTTCCTAAGCAGAATTGAACTAGATATGGCCTTGTGTGTAGGAGGCACAGTTCTCTTGTTCTGATCAAGCTCACTGTTCTGGCCCTATAGGAAACACAGTAGAGTAGAAGAGTGCTCTTTTCTCAAAAGCAGAGTGTGTTTCTTGTAAGGCGAGCTAGCATTTGTTTCCCAGTCCTAAATGGAGTTGAATCACTTGCAGTTTCTGGTCCTATGAGCAAGAGTTGTTTTCTGGTTAGGAAAGTCACTATTGCGCTCCCATTGTCATACACAGGGCAAAGAGCACTGGCGTCTGTTCCCAGCACGTACAGTGTATTGGACTGAAGAGGATCTACTGTTCTTGTCAGTTTCCTAAGCAGAATTGAACTAGATATGGCCGTGTGTGTAGGAGGCACAGTTCTCTTGTTCTGATCAAGCTCACTGTTCTGGCCCTATAGGAAACACAGTAGAGTAGAAGAGTGCTCTTTTCTCAAAAGCAGAGTGTGTTTCTTGTAAGGCGAGCTAGCGTTTGTTTCCCAGTCCTAAATGGAGTTGAATCACTTGCAGTTTCTGGTCCTATGTGCAAGAGTTGTTTTCTGGTAAGGAAAGACACTATTGTGCTCCCAATGCCATACATAGTGCAAATAGCACTCGCGTCTGTTCCCAGCAAGTACAGTGTATTGGACTGAAGAGGAGCTACTGTTCTTGTCATTTTCATAAGAGGAGTTGAACCAGATATATCCCATGTGTGTAGGAAGCACAGTTCTTTTGTTCTGAAAAAACACACTATGCGGACATCATAGGAAACACAGTAGAGTAGATGAGTGCTCTATTCTCAAAATTTGATTGTTTTTCTTGAAAGTCGAGCTAGTGTTTGTTTCCCAGTCACAAATGGAGTTGAGTCCCATGCAGTTTCTAGTACTACGAGCAAGAGTGGTTTTCTGGTAAGAAGAGTCACTATTGCGCTCCCATTGTCATACACAGGGCAAATAGCACAGGCATTTCTTCCCTGCATGTAAAGTGTATTGGACTGAAGAGGAGCTACTGTTCTTGTCAATTTCCTAAGCAGAGTTGAACTAGATATGGCCTGTGTGTGTAGGAAGCACAGGTTTTTTTGTTCTGAGCAAGCTCACAGTTCGGACCTTGTAGGAAACACAATAGAGTAGAAGAGTGCCCTTTTCTCAAAAGCAGAGTGTGTTTCTTGTAAGGCGAGCTAGCGTTTGTTTCCCAGTCCTAAATGGAGATGAATCACATGCAGTTTCTGGTCCTACGAGCAAGAGTTGTTTTCTGGTAAGAAGAGTCACTAATGCGCTCCCATTGTCATACACAGGGCAAATAGCACTGGCGTCGGTTCCCAGCATGTACTGTGTATTGGACTGAAGAGAACCTACTGTTCTTTTCAGGTTCCTAAGCAGAATTGAACTAGTTATGGCCGTGTATGTAGGAAGCACAGTTCTTTTGTTCTGAGCAAGCTCTCTGTTCTGGCCCTTTAGGAAACACAGTAGAGTAGAAGAGTGCTCTTTTCTCAAAAGCAGAGTGTGTTTCTTGTAAGGGGAGCTAGCGTTTGTTTCCAGTCCTAAATGGAGTTGAATCACATGCAGTTTTTGGTCCTACCAGCAAGAGTTGTTTTCTCTTAAGGAAAGTCACTATTGCGCTCCCTTTGCCATACACAGTGCAAATAGCAGTCGCGTCTGTTTCCAGCAAGTACAGTGTATTGGACTGAAGAGGAGCTACTGTTCTTGTCAGTTTCCTAAGCAGAGTTGAACTAGATATGGCCGTGTGTGTAGGAAGCACAGATCTTTTGTTCTGAGCAAGCTCACTGTTCAGACCCCATTGGAAACACAATAGAGTAGAAGCGTGCTCTTTTCTCAAAAGTAGAGTGTGTTTCTTGTAAGGCAAGATAGCGTTTTTTTCCCAGTATTAAATGGAGTTGAATCCCATGCAGTTTGTGGTCCTACGAGCAAGAGTTGTTTTCTGGTAAGAAGAGTCACTATTGTGCTCCAATTGTCATACACAGGGCAAATAGCACTGGCGTCTGTTCCCAGCATGTACAGTGTATTGGACTGAAGAGGATCTACTGCTCTGGTCAGTTTCCTAAGCAGAATTGAACTAGACATTGCCGTGTGTGTAGGAGGCACAGTTCTCTTGTTCTGATCAAGCTCACTGTTCTGGCCCTATAGGAAACACAGTAGAGTAGAAGAGTGCTCTTTTCTCAAAAGCAGAGTGTGTTTCTTGTAAGGCGAGCTAGCGTTTGTTTCCCAGTCCTAAATGGAGTTGAATCACTTGCAGTTTCTGGTCCTATGAGCAAGAGTTGTTTTCTGGTAAGGAAAGTCACTATTGCGCTCCCATTGCCATACATAGTGCAAATAGCACTCGCGTCTGTTCCCAGCAAGTACAGTGTATTGGACTGAAGAGGAGCTACTGTTCTTGTCATTTTCCTAAGAGGAGTTGAACTAGATATGGCCCGTGTGTGTAGGAAACACAGTTCTTTTTTTCTGAGATAGCACACTGTGCTGACACCATAGGAAACACAGTAGAGTAGATGAGTGCTCTTTTCTCAAAAATAGATTGTGTTCCTTGAAAGGCAAGCTAGTATTTACTTCGCAGTCAGAAATGGAGTTGAATCCCATGCAGTTTCTGGTCCTACGAGTAAGAGTTTTTTTCTGGTAAGAAGTGTCACTATTGCGCTCCCATTGCCATACACAGTGCAAATAGCACTTGCGTCTGTTCCCAGCAAGTACAGTGTATTGGACTGAGGAGGAGCTACTGTTCTTGTCAGTTTCCTAAGCAGAGTTGAACCAGATATGGCCCGTGTGTGTAGTAAGCACAGTTCTTTTGTTCTGAGCAAGCTCACTGTTCGGACACCATAGGAAACACAGTAGAGTGGAAGAGTGCTCTTTTCTCAAAAGTAGAGTGTATTTCTTGAAAGGCGAGCTGGCGTTTTTTTCCCAGTCCTAAATGGAGTTGAATCACATGCAGTTTCTGGTCCTACGAGCAATAGTTGTTTTCTGGTAAGAAGAGTCAATATTGCACACCCATTGTCATACACAGGGCAAATAGCACTTGCGTCTGTTCCCAGCAAGTACAGTGTATCGGACTGAAGAGGAGCTACTGTTCTTGTCAGTTTCCTAAGCAGAGTTGAACCATATATGGCCCGTGTGTGTAGGAAGCACAGGTCTTTTGTTCTGAGCAAGCTCACAGTTCGGACCCCGTAGGAAACACAATAGAGTAGAAGAGTGCCCTTTTCTCAAAAGCAGAGTGTGTTCCTTGTAAGGCGAGCTAGCATTTGTTTCCCAGTCCTAAATGGAGTTGAATCACATCCAGTTTCTGGTCCTATGAGCAAGAGTTGTTTTCTCGTAAGGAAAGTCACTATTGCGCTCCCATTCCCATACATAGTGCAAATAGCTCTCGCGTCTGTTCCCAGCAAGTACAGTGTATTGGACTGAAGAGGAGCTACTGTTCTTGTCATTTTCATAAGAGGAGTTGAACCAGATATATCCCATGTGTGTAGGAAGCACAGTTCTTTTGTTCTGAAAAAAACACACTATGCGGACATCATAGGAAACACAGTAGAGTAGATGAGTGCTCTATTCTCAAAATTTGATTGTTTTTCTTGAAAGTCGA
The DNA here is from genome assembly GCF_949786415.1 of Peromyscus eremicus. Lineage (NCBI taxonomy): Eukaryota > Metazoa > Chordata > Mammalia > Rodentia > Cricetidae > Peromyscus > Peromyscus eremicus. Next base: position 376,570 of record NW_026734385.1, on the reverse strand, counting down.
GCTAGTGTTTGTTTCCCAGCCACAAATGGAGTTGAGTCCCATGCAGTTTCTGGTACTACGAGCAAGAGTTTTTTTCTGGTAAGAAGAGTCACTATTGCGCTCCCATTGCCATACACAGTGCAAATAGCACTCGCGTCTGTTCCCAGCAAGTACAGTGTATTGGATTGAAGAGCAGCTACTGTTCTTGTCAGTTTCCTAAGCAGAGTTGAACTAGATATGGCCCGTGTGTGTAGGAAGCACAGTTCTTTTGTTCTGAGCAAGCTCACAGTTCGGACCCCGTAGGAAACACAATAGAGTAGAAGAGTGCCCTTTTCTCAAAAGCAGAGTGTGTTTCCTGTAAGGCGAGACAGCGTTTGTTACCCAGTACTAAATGGAGTTGAATCCCATGCAGTTTGTGGTCCTACGAGCAAGAGTGGATTTCTGGTAAGAAGAGTCACTATTGCGCTCCCATTGTCATACACAGGGCAAATAGCACAGGCATCTGTTCCCAGCATGTACAGAGTATTGGACTGAAGAGGAGCTACTGATCTTGTCAATTTCCTAAGCAGAGTTGAACTAGATATGGCCTGTGTGTGTAGGAAGCACAGGTCTTTTGTTCTGAGCAAGCTCACAGTTTGGACCCCGTAGGAAACACAATAGAGTAGAAGAGTGCCCTTTTCTCAAAAGCAGAGTGTGTTTTTTGTAAGGCGAGCTAGCGTTTGTTTCCCAGTCCTAAATAGAGATGAATCAAATGCAGTTTCTGGTCCTACGAGCAAGAGTTGTTTTCTGGTAAGAAGAGTCACTATTGCGCTCCCATTGTCATACACAGGGCAAATAGCACTGGCGTCGGTTCCCAGCATGTACGGTGTATTGGACTGAAGAGAACCTACTGTTCTTTTCAGGTTCCTAAGTAGAATTGAACTAGTTATGGCCGTGTATGTAGGAAGCACAGTTCTTTTCTTCTGAGCAAGCTCTCTGTTCTGGCCCTTTAGGAAACACAGTAGAGTAGAAGAGTGCTCTTTTCTCAAAAGCAGAGTGTGTTTCTTGTAAGGGGAGCTAGCGTTTGTTTCCAGTCCTAAATGGAGTTGAATCACATGCAGTTTTTGGTCCTACCAGCAAGAGTTGTTTTCTCTTAAGGAAAGTCACTATTGCGCTCCATTTGCCATACACAGTGCAAATAGCAGTCGCGTCTGTTTCCAGCAAGTACAGTGTATTGGACTGAAGAGGAGCTACTGTTCTTGTCAGTTTCCTAAGCAGAGTTGAACTAGATATGGCCGTGTGTGTAGGAAGCACAGTTCTTTTGTTCTGAGCAAGCTCACTGTTCAGACCCCATTGGAAACACAATAGAGTAGAAGCGTGCTCTTTTCTCAAAAGTAGAGTGTGTTTCTTGTAAGGCAAGATAGCGTTTGTTTCCCAGTACTAAATGGAGTTGAATCCCATGCAGTTTGTGGTCCTACGAGCAAGAGTTGTTTTCTGGTAAAAAGAGTCACTATTGTGCTCCCATTGTCATACACAGGGCAAATAGCACTGGCGTCTGTTCCCAGCATGTACAGTGTATTGGACTGAAGAGGATCTACTGTTCTTGTCAGTTTCCTAAGCAGAATTGAACTAGATATGGCCGTGTGTGTAGGAAGCACAATTCTCTTGTTCTGATCAAGCTCACTGTTCTGGCCCTATAGGATACACAGAAGAGTAGAAGAGTGCTCTTTTCTCAAAAGCAGAGTGTGTTTCTTGTAAGGCGAGCTAGCGTTTGTTTCCCAGTCCTAAATGAAGTTGAATCACATGCAGTTTCTGGTCATATGAGCAAGAGTTGTTTTCTGGTAAGGAAAGTCACTGTTGTACTCCCATTGCCATACATAGTGCAAATAGCACTCGCGTCTGTTCCCAGCAAGTACAGTGTATTGGACTGAAGAGGAGCTACTGTTCTTGTCATTTTCCTAAGAGGAGTTGAACCAGATATGGCCCATGTGTGTAGGAAGCACACTTCTTTTGTTCTGAGAAAGATCACTGTGCGGACATCATAGGAAACACAGTAGAGTAGATGAGTGCTCTCTTCTCAAAATTTGATTGTGTCTCTGGAAAGGCGAGCTAGTGTTTGTTTCCCAGTCAGAAATGGAGTTGAATCCCATGCAGTTTGTGGTCCTACGAGCAAGAGTTGTTTTCTGGTAAGAAGAGTCACTATTGTGCTCCCATTGCCATACACAGTGCAAATAGCACTCACTTCTGTTCCCAGCAAGTACAGTGTATTGGACTGAAGAGCAGCTACTGTTCTTGTCAGTTTCCTAAACAGAGTTGAACTAGATATGGCCCGAGTGTGTAGGAAGCACAGTTCTTTTGTTCTGAGCAAGCTCACTGTTCGGACCCCATAGGAAACACAGTAGAGTAGAAGCGTGCTCTTTTCTCAAAAGCAGAGTGTGTTTCCTGTAAGGCGAGATAGCGTGTGTTACCCAGTACTAAATGGAGTTGAATCCCATGCAGTTTGTGGTCCTACGAGCAAGAGTTGTTTTCTGGTAAGAAGAGTCACTATTGTGCTCCCCTTGTCATACACAGGGCAAATAGCACTGGCATCTGTTCCCAGCATGTACAGTGTATTGGACTGAAGAGGATCTACTTGTTCTTTTCAGTTTTCTAAGCAAAATTGAACTAGATATGGCCATGTGTGTAGGAAGCACAGTTCTCTTGTTCTGATCAAGCTCACTGTTCTGGCCATTTAGGAAACACAGTAGAGTAGAAGAGTGCTCTTTTCTCAAAAGCAGAGTGTGTTTCTTGTAAGGCGAGCTAGCGTTTATTTCCCAGTCCTAAATGGAGTTGAATCACATCCAATTTCTGGTCCTATGAGCAAGAGTTGTTTTCTGGTAAGGAAAGTCACTATTGCGCTCCCATTGCCATACATAGTGAAAATAGCACTCGCGTCTCTTCCCAGCAAGTACAGTGTATTGGACTGAAGAGGAGCTACTCTTCTTGTCATTTTCCTAAAAGGAGTTGAACTAGATATGGCTCGTGTGTGTAGGAAGCACAGTTCATTTGTTCTTAGCAAGCTCACTGTTCGGACCCCATAGGAAACACTGTAGAGTAGAAGATTGCTCTTTTCTCAAAAGCAGAGTGCGTTTCTTGAAAGGCGAGCTAGTGTTTGTTTCCCAGTCAGAAATGGAATTGAATCCCGTGCAGATTCTGGTCCTACGAGCAAGAATTTTTTTCTAGTAAGAAGAGTCACTATTGCGCTCCCATTGCCATACACAGTGCAAATAGCTCTGGCGTCTGTTCCTTGCATGTACAGAGTATTGGACTGAAGAGGAGCTCCTGCTCTTGTCAGATTCCTAAGCAGAGTTGAACTAGATATGTCCCCTGTGTGTAGGAAGCACAGTTCTTTTGTTCTGAGCCAGTTCACTGTTCTGGCCCTATAGGAAACACAGTAGAGTAGAAGAGTGCTCTTTTCTCAAAAGCAGAGTGTGTTTCTTGTAAGGCGAGCTAGCGTTTCTTTCCCAGTCCTAAATCGAGTTGAATCACATGCAGTTTCTTGTCCTACGAGCAAGAGTTGTTTTATGGTAAGAAGAGTCACTATTGCGCTGCCATTGCCATACACAGGACTAATAGCACTCGTGTCTGTTCCCAGCATGTACAGGGTATTGGACTGAAGAGGAGCTACTGTTCTTCTCAGTTTCCTAAGCAGAGTTGAACTAGATATAGCCCGTGTGTGTAGGAAGCACAGTTCTTTTGTTCTGAGCAAGCTCACTGTTCGGAACTCATAGGAAACACAGTAGAGTAGAAGAGTGCTCTATTCTCCAAATCAGAGTGTGTTTCTTGTAAGGTGAGCTACCGTTTGTTTCCCAGTCCTAAATGGAGTTGAATCACATGCAGTTTCTGGTACTACAAGCAAGAGATGTTTTATGGTAAGAAGAGTCACTATTGCGCTGCTATTGCCATACACAGGACAAATAGCACTGGCGTATGTTCCCAGCAAGTACAGTGTATTGGATTGAAGAGGATCTACTGTTCTTGTCAGGTTCCTAAGCAGAATTGAACTAGATATGGCCGTGTGTGTAGGAAGCACAGTTCTTTTGTTCTGAGCAAGCTCACTGTTCGGACACCATAGGAAACACAGTAGAGTAGAAGAGTGCTCTTTTCTCAAAAGCAGAGTGTGTTTTTGAAAGGCGAGCTAGCGTTTGTTTCCTAGTCCTAAATGGAGTTGAATCACATGCAGTTTCTGGTCCTACGAACAAGAGTTGTTTTCTGGTAAGGAAAGTCACTATTGCGCTGTATTGCCCTACACAAGGCAAATAGCATTCGCGTCTTTTCCCAGCAAGTACAGTGTATTGGACGGAATAGGAGCTACTGTTCTTGTCAGTTTCCTAAGCAGAGTTGAACTAGATATGGTCCGTGTGTGTAGGAAGCACAGTTCTTTTGTTCTGAGCAAGCTCACTGTTTGGACCCCATAAGAAACACAGTAGAGTAGAAGAGTGCTCTTTTCTCAAAAGCAGAGTGTGTTTCTTGGAAGTCGAGCTAGCGTTTGTTTCCCATTCCTAAATGGAATTGAGTCACATTCAGTTTTTTGTCCTACGAGCAAGAGTTTTTTTCTGGTAAGACAAGTCATTATAGTGCTCCAATTGCCATACACAGTGCAAATAGCACTCGCGTCTGTTCCCCGGAAGTACAGTGTATTGGACTGAGAGGAGCTACTGTTCTTGTCAGTTTCCTAAGCAGAGTTGAACTAGATATGGCCCGTGTGTGTAGGAAGCACAGTTCTTTTGTTCTTAGCAAGCTCACTGTTCTGACCCCATAGTAAGCACAGTAGAGTAGAAGAGTGCTCTTTTCTCAAAAGCAGAGTGTGTTTCATGTAAGGCGAGCTAGCATTTGTTTCCCAATCCTAAATGGATTTGAATCACATGCAGTTTGTAGTCCTATGAGCAAGAGTTGTTTTCTGGTAAGGAAAGTCACTATTGTGCTCCCATTGCCATACACAGTGCAAATAGCATCGCGTCTGTTCCCAGCAAGTACAGAGTATTGGATGGAAGAGGAGCTACTGTTCTTGTCTGTTTCCTAAGCAGAGTTGAACTTGTTATGGCCCTGTGTAGGAAGCACAGTTCTTTTGTTCTGAGCAAGGTCACTGTTCTGGCCCTATAGGAAATACAGTAGAGTAGAAGAGTGCTCTTTTCTGTAAAGCACAGTGTGTTTCTTGTAAGGCGAGCTAGCGTATGTTTCCCAGTCCTAAATGGAGTGGAATCACATGCAGTTTCTAGTACTATGAGCAAGAGTTGTTTTATGGTAAGAAGAGTCATTATTGCGCTGCCATTGCCATACACAGGACAAATAGCACTGGCGTCTGTTCCCAGCAAGTACAGTGTAATGGACTGAAGAGGATCTACTGTTCTTGTCAGGTTCCTAAGCAGACTTGAACTAGATATGGCCATGTGTGTATTAAGTACAGTTTTTTTGTTCTGAGAAAGCTCACTGTTCGAAACACATAGGAAACACAGTAGAGTAGAAGAGTGCTCTTTTCTCAAAAGCAGAGTGTGTTTCTTGGAAGTCGAGCTAGCGTTTGTTTCCCAGTCAAAAATGGAGGTGAGTCACATGCAGTTTTTTGTCCTACGAGCAAGAGTTGTTTTCTGGTAAGACGAGTCACTATTGTGCTCCAATTGCCATACACAGTGCAAATAGCACTCACGTCTGTTCCCCGCAAGTACAGTGTATTGGACTGATGAGGAACTAGTGTTCTTGTCAGTTTCCTAAGTAGAGTTGAACTAGATTTGGCCCGTGTGTAGGAAGCACAGTTGTTTTGTTCTGAGCAAGCTCACTGTTCTGACACCATAGGAAACAGAGTAGAGTAGAAGAGTGCCCTTTTCTCAAAAGAAGAGTGTGTTTCTTGTAAGGCGAGCTAGCATTTCTTTCCCAGTCCTAAATGGAGATGAAACACATGAAGTTTCAGGTCCTATATGCAAGAGTTGTTTTCTGGTAAGAAGAGTCACTATTGCGCTCCCATTGTCATACACAGGGCAAATAGCACTGGCGTCTGTTCCTAGCATGTACAGTGTATTGGACTGAAGAGGATCTACTGTTCTCGTAAGGTTCCTAAGAATAATTGAACTAGATATGGCCGTGTGTGTAGGAAGCACAGTTCTTTTGTTCTGAGCAAGCTCACTGTTCGGACCCCATAGGAAACACAGTAGAGTAGAAGAGTGCTCTTTTCTCAAAAGCAGAGTGTGTTTCTTGTAAGGCGAGCTAGCGTTTCTTTCCCAGTCCTTAATGGACTTGAATCCCATGCAGTTTCTGGTTCTACGAGCAAGAATTTTTTTCTCGTAAGGAAAGACACTGTTGCGCTCCCATTGCCATACACAGTGCAAATAGCACTCGCGTCTGTTCCCAGCAAGTACAGTGTATTGGACTGAAGAGGAGCTACTGCTCTTGTCAATTTCCTAAGCAGAGTTGAACTAGATATGGCCCGTGTGTGTAGGAAGCACAGTTCTTTTGTTCTGAGCAAGCTCACTGTTCGTACCCCATAGGAAACACAGTAGAGAAGAAGAGTGCACTTTTCTCAAAAGCAGAGTGTGTATCTTGTAAGGTGAGCTAGCGTTTGTTCCCAGTCCTAAATGGTGTTGAGTCACATGCAGTTTTTGGTCGGACGAGCAAGAGTTGTTTTCTGGTAAGAAGAGTCACTCTTGTGCTCCCATTGCCATTCCCAGTGCAAATAGCACTGGCGTCTGTTCCCAGCAAGTACAGTGTAATTTACTGAAGAGGAGCTACTGTTCATGTCAGTTTCCTAAGCAGAGTTGAACTAGATATGGCCCGTGTGTGTAGGAAGCACAGTTCTTTTGTTCTGAGCAAGCTCACTGTTCTGGCCCTATAGGAAACACAGTAGAGTAGAAGAGTGCTCTTTTCTCAAAAGCAGAGTATGTTTCTTGTAAGGCAAGCCAGTGTTTGTTTCCCAGTCCTAAATGGAGTTGAATCACATGCAGTTTCAATTCCTATGAGCAAGAGTTGTTTTCTGGTAAGAAGAGTCACTATTGTGCTCCCATTGTCATACACAGTGCAAATAGCACTCGCGTCTCTTCGCAGCAAGTACAGTGTATTTGACTGAAGAGGAGCTACTGTTCTTGTCAGTTTCCTAAGCAGAGTTGAACTAGATATGGCCCATGTGTGTAGGAAGCACAGTTCTTTTGTTGTGAGCAAGCTCACTGTTCGGACCCCATAGGAAAAACAGAAGAGTAGAACAGTGCACTTTTCTCAAAAGCAGAGTTTGTTTCTTGTAATGCGAAATAGCATTTGTTTCCCAGTCCTACATGGAGTTGAATCCCATGCAGTTTCTGGTCCTACAAGCAAGAGTTGTTTTCTGGTAGGAAGAGTCACTATTGCGCTCCCATTGTCATACACAGGGCAAATAGCACTGGCGTCTGTTCCTAGCATTTACAGTGTATTGGATTGAAGAGGAGCTACTGTTCTTGTCAGTTTCCTAAGCAGAGTTGAATTAGATATGGCCCATGTGTGTAGGAAGCACAGTTCTTTTGTTCTGAGCAAGCTCACTGTTCGGACCCCATAGAAAACACAGTAGAGTAGAAGAGTGCTCTTTTCTCAAAAGCAGAGTGTGTTTCCTGTAAGGAGAACTAGCGTTTGTTTCCCAGTCCTAAATGGAATTGAATCCCATGCAGTTTCTGGTACCATGAGCAAGAGTTGTTTTCTGGTAAGAAGAGTCACTATTGCGCTCCCATTGTCATACACAGGGCAAATATCACTGGCGTCGGTTCCCAGCATGTACAGTGTATTGGACTGAAGAGGATCTACTGTTCTTGTCAGTTTCCTAAGCAGAGTTGAACTAGATATGGACCGTGTGTGTAGGAAGCACAGTTCTTTTGTTCTGAGTAAGCTCACTGTTCTAACCCCATAGGAAACACAGTAGAGTAAAAGAGTGCTCTTTTCTCAAAAGCAGAGTGTGTTTCTTGTAAGGCGAGATATCGTTTGTTTCCCAGTCCTAAATGGAGTGAATCACATGCAGTTTCTGGTCCTACAAACAAGTGTTGTTTTCTGGAAAGAAGAGTCACTATTGCGCTCCCATTGACATGCACAGGGCAAATAGCACTGGCATCTGTTGCCAGCATGTACAGTGTATTGGACTGAAGAGGAGCTACTGTTCTTGTCAGTTTCCTAAGCAGAGTTGAACTAGATATGTCCCCTGTGTATAAGAAGCACAGTTCTTTTGTTCTGAGCATCCTGACTGTTCTGGCCCTAAAGGAAACACAGTAGAGAAGAAGAGTGCTCTTTTCTCAAAAGCAGAGTGTGTTTCTTGTAAGGCGAGCTAGCGTTTTTTTCCCAGTCGTAAATGGCGTTGAGTCACATGCAGTTTCTGGTCCTACGAGCAAGAATTGTTTTCTGGTAAGGAAAGTCACTATTGCGCTCCCATTGCCATACACAGTGCAAATAGCACTCGCGTCTGTTCCCAGCAAGTACAATGTATTTGACTGAAGCGGAGCTACTCTTCTTGTCAGTTTAATAAGCAGAGTTGAACTAGATATGGCCCGTGTGTGTAGGAAGCACAGTTCTTTTGTTGTGAGCAAGCTCACTGTTTGGACCCATAGGAAACACAGTAGAGTAGAAGAGTGCCCTTTTCTCAAAAGAAGAGTGTGTTTCTTGTAAGGCGAGCTAGCATTTCTTTCCCAGTCCTAAATGGAGATGAATCACATGAAGTTTCTGGTCCTATATGCAAGAGTTGTTTTCTGGTAAGAAGAGTCACTATTGCGCTCCCATTGTCATACACAGGGCAAATAGCACTGGCGTCAGTTCCCAGCATGTACAGTGTATTGGACTGAAGAGGATCTACTGTTCTTGTAAGGTTCCTAAGCAGAATTGAACTAGATATGGCCGTGTGTGTAGGAAGCACAGTTCTTTTGTTCTGACCAAGCTCACTGTTCGGACCCCATAGGAAACACAGTAGAGAAGAAGAGTGCTCTTTTCTCAAAAGCAGAGTGTGTTTCTTGTAAGGTGAGCTAGCGTTTGTTCCCAGTCCTAAATGGTGTTGAGTCACATGCAGTTTTTGGTCGGACGAGCAAGAGTTGTTTTCTGGTAAGAAGAGTCACTATTGTGCTCCCATTGCCATTCCCAGTGCAAATAGCACTGGCGTCTGTTCCCAGCAAGTACAGTGTATTTGACTGAAGAGGAGATACTGTTCATGTCAGTTTCCTAAGCAGAGTTGAACTAGATATGGCCCGTGTGTGTAGGAAGCACAGTTCTTTGGTTCTGATCAAGCTCACTGTTCTGGCCCTATAGGAAACACAGTAGAGTAGAAGAGTGCTCTTTTCTCAAAAGCAGAGTATGTTTCTTGTAAGGCAAGCCAGTGTTTGTTCCACAGTCCTAAATGGAGTTGAATCATATGCAGTTTCAATTCCTATGAGCAAGAGTTGTTTTCTGGTAAGAAGAGTCACTATTGTGCTCCCATTGTCATACACAGTGCAAATGGCACTCGCGTCTCTTCGCAGCAAGTACAGTGTATTTGACTGAAGAGGAGCTACTGTTCTTGTCAGTTTCCTAAGCAGAGTTGAACTAGATATGGCCCATGTGTGTAGGAAGCACAGTTCTTTTGTTGTGAGCAAACTCACTGTTCAGACCCTATAGGAAAAACAGTAGAGTAGAAGAGTGCTTTTTTCTCAAAAGCAGAGTGTGTTTCTTGTAATGCGAAATAACATTTGTTTCCCAGTCCTAAATGGAGTTGAATCCCATGCAGTTTCTGGTCCTACGAGCAAGAGTTGTTTTCTGCTAGGAAGAGTCACTATTGCGCTCCCATTGTCATACACAGGGCAAATAGCACTGGCGTCTGTTCCTAGCATGTACAGTGTATTGGATTGAAGAGGAGCTACTGTTCTTGTCAGTTTCCTAAACAGAGTTGAATTAGATATGGCCCATGTGTGTAGGAAGCACAGTTCTTTTGTTCTGAGCAAGCTCACTGTTCGGACCCCATAGGAAACACAGTAGAGTAGAAGAGTGCTCTTTTCTCAAAAGCAGAGTGTGTTTCTTGTAAGGAGAACTAGCGCTTGTTTCCCAGTCCTAAATGGAGTGAATCACATGCAGTTTCTGGTCCTACAAACAAGTGTTGTTTTCTGGAAAGAAGAGTCACTATTGCGCTCACATTGACATGCACAGGGCAAATAAAACTGGCATCTGTTGCCAGCATGTACAGTGTATTGGACTGAAGAGGAGCTACTGTTCTTGTCAGTTTCCTAAGCAGAGTTGAACTAGATATGTTCCCTGTGTGTAGGAAGCACAGTTCTTTTGTTCTGAGCAACCTGACTGTTCTGGCCCTAAAGGAAACACAGTAGAGTAGAAGAGTGCTCTTTTCTCAAAAGCAGAGTGTGTTTCTTGTAAGGCGAGCTAGCGTTTGTTTCCCAGTCGCAAATGGAGTTGAGTCACATGCAGTTTCTGGTCCTACGAGCAAGAATTGTTTTCTGGTAAGGAAAGTCACTATTGTGCTCCCATTGCCATACACAGTGCAAATAGCACTCGCGTCTGTTCCCAGCAAGTACAGTGTATTTGACTGAAGCGGAGCTACTCTTCTTGTCAGTTTAATAAGCAGAGTTGAACTAGATATGGCCCGTGTGTGTAGGAAGCACAGTTCTTTTGTTGTGAGCAAGCTCACTGTTTGGACCCCATTGGAAACACAGTAGAGTAGAAGAGTGCTCTTTTCTCAAAAGCAGAGTTTGTTTCTTGTAAGGCGAGCTAGCGTTTGTTTCCCAGTCCTAAATGGAGTTGAATCACATGCAGTTTCTGGTCCTACGGGCACGAGTTGTTTTCTGGTAAAAAAAAAAAGTCACTATTGTGCTCCCATTGCCATACACTGTTCAAATAGCACTCGTACCTGTTAACAGCATGTACAGTGTATTGAACTGAAGAGGAGCTACTGTTCTTGTTAGGTTCCTAAGCAGAGTTGAACTAGATATGGCCCGTGTGTGTAGGAAGCACAGTTCTTTTGTTCTGAGCAAGCTCACTGTTCGGACCCCATAGGAAACACAGAAGAGTAGAAGAGTGCTCTTTTCTCAAAAGCAGAGTGCGTTTCTTGTAAGGCGAGCTCGCGTTTGTTTCCCAGTCCTAAATGGAGTTGAATCACATGCAGATTCTGGTCCTAGGAGCAAGAGTTGTTTTCTGGTAAGAAGAGTCACTATTGCGCTCCCATTGTCATACACAGGGCAAATAGCACTGGCGTCTGTTCCCAGCATGTACAGTGTATTGGACTGAAGAGGATCTACTGTTTTTGTCAGGTTCATAAGCAGAATTGAACTAGATATGGCCGTGTGTGTAGGAAGCACAGATCTTTTGTTCTCAGCAAGCTCACTCTTCGGACCCAATCGGACCCCATAGGAAACACAGTAGAGTAGAAGAGTGCTATTTTCTCTAAAGCAGACTGTGTTTCTTGTAAGGCGATCTAGCGTTTGTTTCCCAGTCCTAAATGGAGTTGAAGCCCATGCAGTTTCTGTTCCTACGAGCAAGAAATGTTTTCTGGTAAGGAAAGTCACTATTGCGCTCCCATTGCCATACACAGTGCAAATAGCACTCGCGTCTGTTCCCATCAAGGACAGTATATTGAACTGAAGAGGAGCTACTGTTCATGTCAGTTTCCTAAGCAGAGTTGAACTAGATATGGCCGGTGTGTGTAGGAAGCACAGATCTTTTGTTCTGAGCAAGCTCACTGTTCGGACCCCATAGGAAACACATTAGAGTAGAAGAGTGCTCTTTTCTCAAAAGCAGAGTGTGTTTCTTGTAAGGCGAGATAGCTTTTGTTTCCCAGTCCTAAATGGAGTTGAATCCCATGCAGTTTCTGGTCCTACGTTCAAGAGTTGTTTTCTGGTTAGGAAAGTCACTATTGCGCTCACAATGACATACACTGTTTAAGTAGCACTCGCTACTGTTCCCAGCAAGTACAGTGTATTGAACAGAAGAGGAGCTACTGTTCTTGTCAGTTTCCTAAGCAGTGTTGAACTAGATATGGCCCGTGTGTGCAGGAAGCACAGTTCTTTTGTTCTGAGCAAGCTCACTGTTTGGACCCCATAGGAAACACAGTAGAGTAGAAGACTGTTCGTTTCTCAAAAGCAGAGTGTGTTTCTTGTAAGGCGAGATAGCGTTTGTTTCTCAGTCCTAAATGGAGTTGACTCACATGCATTTTCTGGTCCTAGGAGCAAGAGTTGTTTTCTGGTAAGAAGAGTCACTATTGTGCTCCCATTGACATGCACAGGGCAAATAGCACTGGCATCTGTTCCCAGCATGTACAGTGTATTGGACTGAAGAGGAGCTACTGTTCTTGTTAGTTTCCTAGGCAGAGTTGAACTAGATATGGCCCGTGTGTGTAGGAAGCACAGTTCTTTTGTTCTGAGCAAGCTCACTCTTCGGACCCCTAGGAAACACATTAGAGTAGAAGAGTGCTCTTTTCTCAAAAGCACAGTGTGTTTCTTGTAAGGCGAGATAGCGTATGTTTCCCAGTCCTAAAGGGAGTTGAATCACATGCAGTTTCTGGTCCTACGAGCAAGAGTTGTTTTCTGGTAATGAAAGTCACTATTGTGCTCTCAATGACATACACTGATCAAGTAGAACTCGCGACTGTTCCCAGCAAGTACAGTGTATTGAACAGAAGAGGAGCTACTGTTCTTTTCAGTTTCCTAAGCAGTGTTGAACAAGATATGGCCCGTGTGTGTAGGAAGCACAGTTCTTTTGTTCTGAGCAAGCTCACTGTTCGGACCCCATAGGAAACACAGTAGAGTAAAAGAGTGCTCTTTTCTCAAAAGCACAGTGTGTTTCTTGTAAGGCGATATACCGTTTGTTTCCCAGTCCTAAATGGAGTGAATCACATGCAGATTCTGGTCCTACAAACAAGAGTTGTTTTCTGGAAAGAAGAGTCACTATTGCGCTCCCATTGACATGCACAGGGCAAATAGCACTGGCACCTGTTGCCAGCATGTACAGTGTATTGGACTGAAGAGGAGCTACTGTTCTTGTCAGTTTCCTAAGCAGAGTTGAACTAGATATGGCCCTGTGTGTAGGAGGCACAGTTCTTTTGTTCTGAGCAACCTGACTGATCTGGCCCTAAAGTCAACACAGTAGAGTAGAAGAGTGCTCTTTTCTCAAAAGCAGAGTCTGTTTCTTGTAAGGCGAGCTAGCGTTTGTTTCCCAGTCGTAAATGGAGTTGAGTCACATGCAGTTTCTGGTCCTACGAGCAAGAGTTGTTTTCTGGTAAGAAGAGTCACTATTGCGCTCCCATTGTCATACACAGGCAAATAGCACTGGCATCTGTTCCCAGCATGTACAGTGTATTGGACTGAAGAGGAGCTACTGTTCTTGTCAGTTTCCTAAGCTGAGTAGAACTAGATATGGCCCTTGTGTGTAGGAAGCACAGTTCTTTTGTTCTGAGCAACCTGACTATTCTGGCCGTAAAAGAAACACAGTAGAGTAGAAGAGTGCTCTTTTCTCAAAAGCAGAGTGTGTTTCTTGTAAGGCGAGCTAGCATTTGTTTCCCTGTCCTAAATGGAGTTGAGTCACATGCAGTTTCTGGTCCTATGAGCAAGAGTTGTTTTCTGTTAAGGAAAGTCACTATTGCGCTCCCATTGCCATACACAGTGCAAATAGCCCTCGCGTCTGTTCCCAGCAAGTACAGTGTACTGGACTGAAGAGGATCTACTGTTCTTCTCATTTTCCTAAGCAGAGTTGAACTAGATATGGCCCGTTTATGTAGGAAGCACAGTTCTTTTGTTCTGAGCCACCTCACTGTTCGGACCCCATAGGAAACACAGAAGAGTCGAAGAGTGCTCTTTTCTCAAAAGCAGAGTACGTTTCTTGTATGGCGAGCTCGTGTTTGTTTCTCAGTCCTAAGTGGAGTTGAATCACATGCAGTTTCTGGTACTACGAACAAGAGTTGTTTTCTGGTAAGAAGAGTCACTATTGCGCTCCCATTGTCATACACAGGGCAAATAGCACTGGCGTCTGTTCCCAGCATGTACAGTGTATTGTACTAAAGAGGATCTACTGTTTTTGTCAGGTTCCTAAGCAGAATTGAACTAGATATGGCCGTTTGTGTAGGAAGCACAGTTCTTTTGTTCTGAGGAAGCTCACTGTTCGGACACCATAGGAAACACAGTAGAGAAGAAGAGTGCTCTTTTCTCAAAAGCAGACTGTGTTTCTTGTAAGGCGATCTAGCGTTTGTTTCCCAGTCTGAAATGGAGTTGAATCCCATGCAGTTTCTGGTCCTACGAGCAAGAATTGTTTTCTGGTAAGGAAAGTCACTATTGTGCTCCCATTGCCAAACACAGTGCAAATAGCACTCGCGTGTGTTCCCAGCAAGTACAGAATATTGAACTGAAGAGTCGCTACTGTTCTTGTCAGTTTCCTAAGTGGACTTGAACTAGATATGGCCCGTGTTTGTAGGAAGCACAGATCTTTTGTTCTGAGCAAGGTCATTGTTCGGACCCCATAGGAAACACAGTAGAGTAGAAAAGTGCTCTTTTCTCAAAAGCAGAGTGTGTTTCTTGTAAGGCGAGCTAGCGTTTGTTTCCCAGTCCTAAATGGAGTTGAATCACATGCAGTTTTTGGTCCTATGAGCAAGAGTTGCTTTCTGGGAAGGAAAGTCACTATTGAGCTCCCATTGCCATACACATTGCAAATAGCACGCGCATCTGTTCCCAGCAAGTACAGTGTATTGGACTGAAGAGGAGCTACTGTTCTCGTAAGTTTCCTAATCAGAGTTGAACTAGATATGGCCCGTGCGTGTAGGGAGCACAGTTCTTTTGTTCTGAGCAAGCTCACTGTTCGAACCCCATAGGAAACACAGTAGAGTAGAAGAGAGCTCTTTTCTCAAAAGCAGAGTGTGTTTCTTGTAAGGCGAGCTGGTATTTGTTTCCCAGTCCTAAATGGAGTTGAAATACACATGCAGTTTCTGGTCCTACGAGCAAGAGTTTTTTTCTGGTTAGAATAGTCACTATTGTGCTCCTTTTGACATACATAGTACAAATAGCCCTTGCGTCTGTTCCCAACAAGTACAGTGTATTGGACTGAAGGGGAGCTACTGTTCTTGTCAGGTTCCTAAGCAGAGTTGAACTAAATATGGCCCGTGTGTAGGATGCACAGTTCTTTTGTTCTGAGCAATCTTACTGTTCGGACCCCATAGAAAACACAGTAGAGTAGAAGAGTGCTCTTTTCTCTAAAGCAGAGTATGTTTCTTGTAAGGCGAGCTAGTGTTTGTTTTCCAGTCAGAAATGGAGTTGAATCCCATGCAGTTTCTGGTCCTACGAGCAAGAGTTGTTTTCTGGTAAGAAGAGTCACACTTGCCCTCCCATTGTCATACACAAGGCAAATAGCACTGGAGTCTGTTCCCAGCAAGTACAGTGTATTGGACTGAAGAGGAGCTACTGTTCTTGTCAGTTTCCTAAGCAGAGTTGAACTAGATATGGCCCGTGTGTGAAGGTTGCACAATTCTTTTGTTCTGAGCTAGCTCACTGTTTGAACCCCATAGGAAACACAGTAGAGTAGAAGAGTGCTCTTTTCTCAAAAGCAGAGAGTGTTTCTTGTAAGGCAAGCTAGTGTTTGTTTCCCAGTCCTAAATGGAGTTGAATCACATGCAGTTTTTGGTCCTACAAGCAAGAGTTGTTTTCTGGTAAGAAGAGTCACTATTGCACTCCCATTGTCATACACAGGGCAAATAGCACTCGCGTCTGTTCCCAGCAAGTAGAGTGTATTGGACTGAAGAGGATCTACTTTTCTTGTCAGTTTCCTAAGCAGAATTGAACTAGATATGGCCATGTGTGTAGGAAGCACAGTTCTTTTGTTCTGAGCAAGCTCACTGTTCTGGCGCTAAAGGAAAAACAGTAGAGTAGAAGAGTGCTCCTTCCTCAAAAGGTGACTGTGCTACTTGTAAGGCGAGCTAGCGTTTGTTTCCCAGTCCTAAATGGAGTTGAATCACATGCAGTTTTTGGTCCTATGAGCAAGAGTTGCTTTCTGGTAAGGAAAGTCACTATTGCGCTCCCATTGCCATACACATTGCAAATAGCACGCGCATCTGTTCCCAGCAAGTACAGTGTATTGGACTGAAGAGGAGCTACTGTTCTTGTCAGTTTCCTAAGCAGAGTTGAACTAGATATGGCCCGTGTGTGAAGGTTGCACAATTCTTTTGTTCTGAGCTAGCTCACTGTTTGAACCCCATAGAAAACACAGTAGAGTAGAAGAGTGCTCTTTTCTCAAAAGCAGAGAGTGTTTCTTGTAAGGCGAGCTAGTGTTTGTTTCCCAGTCCTAAATGGAGTTGAATCACATGCAGTTTTTGGTCCTACAAGCAAGAGTTGTTTTCTGGTAAGAAGAGTCACTATTGCACTCCCATTGTCATACACAGGGCAAATAGCACTCGCGTCTGTTCCCAGCAAGTAGAGTGTATTGGACTGAAGAGGATCTACTGTTCTTGTCAGTTTCCTAAGCAGAATTGAAGTAGATATGGCCATGTGTGTAGGAAGCACAATTCTTTTGTTCTGAGCAAGCTCACTGTTCTGGCGCTAAAGGACAAACAGTAGAGTAGAAGAGTGCTCCTTCCTCAAAAGCAGAGTGTGCTACTTGTAAGGCGAGCTAGCATTTGTTTCCCAGTCCTAAATGGAGTTGAATCACATGCAGTTTTTGGTCCTATGAGCAAGAGTTGCTTTCTGGTAAGGAAAGTCACTATTGCGCTCCCATTGCCATACACATTGCAAATAGCACGCGCATCTGTTCCCAGCAAGTACAGTGTATTGGACTGAAGAGGAGCTACTTCACTTGTCAGTTTCCTAAGCAGAGTTGAACTAGATATGGCCCGGGTGTAGGAAGCACAGTTCTTTTGTTTTGAGCAAGTTCTCTGTTTGGACCCCTTAGGAAACACAGTAGAGTAGAAGAGCGCTCTTTTCTCAAAGCAGAGTGTGTTTCTGGTAAGGCTAGCTAGCGTTTGCTTCCCAGTCCTAAATGGAGTTGAATCACATGCAGTTTCTGGTCCTACGAGCAAGAGTTTTTTTCTGGTAAGAAGAGTCACAATTGAGGTCCCATTGTCATACACAGGGCAAATAGCACTGGAGTCTGTTCCCAGCAAGTACAGTGTATTGGACTGAAGAGGAGCTAATGTTCTTGTCAGTTTCCTAAGCAGAGTTGAACTAGATATGGCCCATATGTGAAGGATGCACAATTCTTTTGTTCTGAGCAAGCTCACTGGTTGAACCCCATAGAAAACACAGTAGAGTAGATGAGTGCTCTTATCTCAAAAGCAGAGAGTGTTTCTTGTAAGGCGAGCTAGTGTTTGTTTCCCAGTCCTAAATGGAGTTAAATCACATGCAGTTTTTGGTCTACGAGCAAGAGTTGTTTTCTGATAAGGGAAATCACTATTGTGCTCCCATTGCCATACACAGTGCAAATAGCACTCGCGTCTGTTCCCAGCAAGTACAGTGTATTGGACTGAAGAGGAGCTACTGTTCTTGTCAGTTTCCTAAGCAGAGTTGAACTAGATATGGCCCGTGTGTGTAGGAAGCACAGTACTTTTGTTCTGAGCAAGCTCACTGTTCGGACCCCATAGGAAACACAGTAGAGTAGAAGAGTGCCCTTTTCTCAGAAGCAGAGTTTGTTTCTTGTAAGGTGAGCTAGGGTTTGTTTCCCAGTCCTAAATGGAGTTGAATTCCATGCAGATTCTGGACCTACGATCAAGAGTTGTTTTCTGGTAAGAAGAGTCACTATTGCGCTCCCATTGTCATACACAGGGCAAATAGCACTGGCGTCTGTTCTCAGCAAGTACACTGTATTGGACTGAGGAGGATCTACTGTTCTTGTCAGTTTCGTAAGCACAGTTGAACTAGATATGGCAGTGTGTGTAGGAAGCACAGTTCTTTTGTTCTGAGCAAGCTCACTATTCTGGCCCTAAAGGAAACACAGTATAGTAGAAGAGTGCTCTTTTCTCAAAAGCATAGTGTGTTTCTTGTAAGGCGAGCTAGCGTTTGTTTCCCTCTCCTAAATGGAGTTGAATCACATGCAGTTTGCAGTCCTTCGAGCAAGAGTTGTTTTCTGTCAAGAAGAGTCACTATTGCGCTCCCATTGTCATACACAGGGCAAATAGCACTGGCGTCTGTTCCCAGCATGTACAGTGTATTGGACTGAAGAGGATCTACTGTTCTTGTCAGTTTCCTAAGCAGAATTGAAGTAGATATGGCCGTGTGTGTAGGAAGCACAGTTCTTTTGTTCTGAGCAAGCTCACTTTTCGGACCCCATAGAAAATACTGTAGAGTAGAAGAGTGCCCTTTTCTCAAAAGCATAGTGTGTTTCTTGTAAGGCAAGCTACGTTTGTTTTCCTGTCCTAAGTGGAGATGAATCGTATGCAGTTTGCGGTCCTACGAGCAAGAGTTGTTTTCTCGTAAGAAGAGTCACTATTGCGCTCCCATTGTCATACACAGGGCAAATAGCACTGGCGTCTGTTCCCAGCATGTACAGTGTATTGGACTGAAGAGGATCTACTGTTGTTGTCAGTTTCGCAAGCAGAATTGAACTAGATATGGCCATGTGTGTTGGAAGCACAGTTCTTTTTTTCTGAGCAAGCTCACTATTCTGGCGCTATAGGAAACACAGTAGTGTAGAAGAGTGCTTTTTTCTCAAAAGCAGAGTGTGTTTCTTGTAAGGAGAGCTAGCGTTTGTTTCCCAGTCTTAAATGGAGTTGAAATACACATGCAGTTTCTGGTCCTACGAGCAAGAGTTGTTTTCTGGTTAGAATAGTCACTATTGCACTCCTTTTGCCATACACAGTACAAATAGCCCTTTGTCTGTTCCCAGCAAGTACAGTGTATTGGACTGAAGAGGAGCTACTGTTCTTCTCAAGTTCCTAAGCAGAGTTGAACTAGATATGGTCCGTGTGTGTAGGATGCACAGTTCTTTTGTTCAGAGCAAGCTCACTGTTCGGACCCCATAGGAAACACAGTAGAGTAGAAGAGTGCCCTTTTCTCAGAAGCAGAGTGGGTTTCTTGTGAGGCAAGTTAGCGATTGTTTCCTAATCCAAAAAGGAGGTGAATCCCATGCAGTTTCTGGTCCTACGAGCAAGAGTTGTTTTCTGGTAAGAAGAGTCTCTATTGGGCTACCATTGTCATACACAGGGCAAACAGCACTGGTGTCTGTTCCCAGCAAGTACAGTGTATTGGACTGAAGAGGATCTACAGTTCTTGTCAGTTTCCTAAGCAGAGTTGAACTAGATATGGCCATGTGTGTAGGAAGAACAGTTCTTTTGTTCTGAGCAAGCAAACTGTTCTGGCCATCAAGGAAACACAGTAGAGTTGAAGAGTGCTCTTTTATCAAAAGCAGAGTATGTTTCTTGTAAGGAGAGCTAACTTTTGTTTCCCAGTCCTAAATGGAGTTGAATCCCATGCAGCTTCTGGTCCTACGAGCAAGAGAGTTTTCTGGTAAGAAGAGTAACTATTGTGCTCCCATTGCCATACACAGTGCAAATAGCACTCGCGTCTGTTCCCAGCAAGTACAGTGTATTGGATTGAAGACGAGCTACTGTTCTTGTCAGTTTCCTAAGCACAGTTTAACTAGATATGAACCGTGTGTGTAGGAAGCACAGTTCTTTTGTTCTGAGCAAGCTCACTATTCTGGCCCTATAGGAAACACAGTAGAGTAGAAGAGTGCTCTTTTCTCAAAAGCAGAGTGTGTTTCTTGTAAGGCACGCTAGCGTTTGTTTCCCAGTCCTAAATGGAGTTGAATCACATGCAGTTTTTTTTCCTATCAGCAAGAGTTGTTTTCTGGTAAGTAAAGTCACTATTGAGCTCCCATTGCCAAACATTGTGCAAATATACTCGGGTCTGTTCCCACCAAGTACAGTGTATTGGACTGAAGAGGAGCTACTGATCTTGTCAGTTTCCTAAGCAGAGTTGAACTAGATATGGCCCGTGTGTGTAGGATGCACAGTTCTTTTGTTCTGAGCAAGCTCACTGTTCGGACCCCATAGGAAACACTGTAGAGTAGAAGAGTGCCCTTTTCTCAAAAGCATAGTGTGTTTCTTGTAAGGCAAGCTAGCATTTGTTTTCCTGTCCTAAGTGGAGTTGAATCATATGCAGTTTGCGGTCCTACGAGCAAGAGTTGTTTTCTGGTAGGAAGAGTCACTATTGCGCCCCCTTGTCATACACAGGGCAAATAGCACTGGCGTCTATTCCCAGCATGTACAGTGTATTGGACTGAAGAGGATCTACTGTTGTTGTCAGTTTCCTAAGCAGAATTGAACTAGATATGGCCGTGAGTGTAGGAAGCACAGTTCTTTTGTTCTGAGAAAGCTCACTATTCTGGCCCTATAGGAAACACAGTAGAGTAGAAGAGTGATCTTTTCTCAAAAGCAGAGTGTGTTTCTTGTAAGGCGAGCTAGCGTTTGTTTCCCAGTCCTAAATGGAGTGGAATCACATGCAGTTTGTGGTCCTACGAGCAAGAGTTGTTTTATGGTAAGAATAGTCACTATTGCACTGCCATTGCCATATACAGGACAAATAGCACTGGCGTCTGTTCGCAGCAAGTACATTGTATTGGACTGAAGAGGATCTACTGCTCTGGTCAGGTTCCTAAGCAGAATTGAACTAGATATGGCCGTGTGTGTAGGAAGCACAGTTCTTTTGTTCTGAGCAAGCTCACTGTTCGGACCCCATAGGAAACACAGTAGAGTAGAAGAGTGCTCTTTTCTCAAAAGCAGAGTGTGTTTCATGTAAGGCGAGCTAGCACTTGTTTCCCATTCCTAAATGGAGTTGAATCACATGCAGTTTCTAGTCCTATGAGCAAGAGTTGTTTTCTGGTAAGGAAAGTCACTATTGTGCTCCCATTGCCATATACAGTGCAAATAGCACTCGTGTCTGTATCGGACTGAACAGGAGCTACTGTTCTTGTCAGTTTCCTAAGCAGAGTTGAACTAGTTATGTCCCGTGTGTAGGATGCACAGTTCTTTTGTTCTGAGCAAGCTCACTGTTCGGACACCATAGGAAACACAGTAGAATAGAAGACTGCTCTTTTCTCAAAAGCAGAGTGTGTTTCTTGTAAGGTGAGCTAGCGTTTGTTTCCCAGTCCTAAATGGAGTTGAATCACATGCAGTTTCTGGTCCTAAGAGCAAGAGTTGATTTCTGGTAAGGAAAGTCACTATTGCTCTCCCCTTGCTATACATAGTTCAAATAGCTCTCGCGTCTGTTCCCAGAAAGTACAGTGTATCGGACTGAAGAGGAGCTACTGTTCTTGTCAGTTTCCTAAGCAGAGTTGAACTAGATATGGCCTGTGTGTGTAGGAAGCACAGTTCTTATGTTCTGAGCAAGCCCACTGTTCTGGCCCTACAGGAAACACAGTAGAGTAGAAGAGTGCTCTTTTCTCAAACGCAGAGTGTGCTTTTGTAAGGCGAGCTAGCGTTTATTTCCTAGTCCTAAATGGAGTTGAATCACATGGAGTTACTGGTCCTACGAACAAGAATTGTTTTCTGGTAAGGAAAGTCACTTCTGCGCTCCCATTGCCCTACACAAGACAAATAGCACTCGCGTCTTTTCCCAGCAAGTACAGTGTATAGGACTGAATAGGAGTTACTGTTCTTGTCAGTTTCCTAAGCAGAGTTGAACTAGTTATGGCCCGTGTGTAGGAAGCACAGTTCTTTTGTTCTGAGCAAGCTCACTGTTCGGACCCCATAGGAAACACTGTAGAGTAGAAGAGTGCCCTTTTCTCAAAAGCATAGTGTGTTTCTTGTAAGGCAAGATAGCGTTTGTTTTCCTGTCCTAAGTGGAGTTGAATCATATGCAGTTTGCGGTCCTATGAGCAAGAGTTGTTTTCTGGTAAGAAGAGTCACTATTGCGCCCCCTTGTCATACACAGGGCAAATAGCACTGGCGTCTATTCCCAGCATGTACAGTGTATCGGACTGAAGAGGAGCTACTGTTCTTGTCAGTTTCCTAAGCAGAGTGGAACTAGATATGGCCCGTGTGTAGGAAGCACAGTTCTTATGTTCTGAGCAAGCTCACTGTTCTGGCCCTACAGGAAACACAGTAGAGTAGAAGAGTGCTCTTTTCTCAAAAGCAGAGTGTGTTTCTTGTAAGGCAAGCTAGCGTTTGTTTCCCAGTCCTAAATGGAGTGGAATCACATGCAGTTTGTGGTCCTACGAGCAAGAGTTGTTTTCTGGTAAGAAGAGTCACTATTGCACTGCCATTGCCATATACAGGACAAATAGCACTGGCGTCTGTTCCCAGCAAGTACAGTGTATTGGACTGAAGAGGATCTACTGCTCTGGTCAGGTTCCTAAGCAGAATTGAACTAGATATGGCCGTGTGTGTAGGAAGCACAGTTCTTTTGTTCTGACCAAGCTCACTGTTCGGACCCCATAGGAAACACAGTAGAGTAGAAGAGTGCTCTTTTCTCAAAAGCAGAGTGTGTTTCATGTAAGGCGAGCTAGCACTTGTTTCCCATTCCTAAATGGAGTTGAATCACATGCAGTTTCTAGTCCTATGAGCAAGAGTTGTTTTCTGGTAAGGAAAGTCACTATTGTGCTCCCATTGCCATACACAGTGCAAATAGCACTCGTGTCTGTTCCCAGCAAGTACAGTGTATCGGACTGAAGAGGTGCTACTGTTCTTGTCAGTTTCCTAAGCAGAGTTGAACAAGATATGGCCCGTGTGTAGGAAGCACAGTTCTTTTGTTCTGAGCAAGCTCACTGTTCTGGCCCTATAGGAAACACAGTAGAGTAGAAGAGTGCTCTTTTCTCTGAAGCAGAGTGTGTTTATTGTAAGGTGAGCCAGCTTTTGTTTCCCAGTCCTAAATGGAGTTGAATCACATGCAGTTTCTGGTCCTACAAGCAAGAGTTGTTTTATGATAAGAAGAGTCACTATTGCGCTGCCATTGCCATACACAGGACAAATAGCACTGGCGTCTATTCCCAGCAAGTACAGTGTATTGGACTGAAGAGGAACTACTGTTCTTGTCAGGTTCCTAAGCAGAATTGAACTAGATATGGCCGTGTGTGTAGGAAGCACAGTTCTTTTTTTCTGAGCAAGCTCACTGTTCGGACCCCATAGGAAACACAGTAGAGTAGAAGAGTGCTCTTTTTTCAAAAGCAGAGTGTGTTTCTTGTAAGTCGAGCTAGCATTTGTTTCCCAGTCCTAAATGGAGTTGAGTCTCATGCAGTTTTTTGTCCTACGAGCAAGAGTTGTTTTCTGGTAAGAAGAGTCACTATTGTGCTCCAATGCCATACACAGTACAAATAGCACTGGCGTCTTTTCCCAGCAAATATAGAGTATTGGACTGAATAGGAGCTACTGTTCTTGTCAGTTTCCTAAGCAGAGTTGAACTAGATATGGTCCGTGTGTGTAGGAAGCACAGTTCTCTTGTTCTGAGCAAACTCACTCTTTGGACACCATAGGAAACACAGTAGAGTAGAAGAGTGCTCTTTTCTCAAAAGCAGAGTGTCTTTATTGTAAGGTGAGCCAGCTTTTGTTTCCCAGTCCTAAATGGAGTTGAATCACACGCAGTTTCTGGTCCTACGAGCAAGAGTTGTTTTCTGGTAAGAAGAGTCACTATTGCGCTGCCAATGCCATAAACAGGACAAATAGCACTGGCGTCTGTTCCCAGCAAGTACAGTGTATTAGACTGAAGAGGATCTACTGTTCTTGTCAGGTTCCTGAGCAGACTTGAACTAGATATGGCTTTGTGTGTAGGAAGCACAGTTTTTTTGTTCTGAGCAAGCTCACTTTTCGGAACACATAGGAAACACAGTAGAGTAGAAGAGTGCTCTTTTCTCAAAAGCAGAGTGTGTTTCATGTAAGGTGAGCTAGCACTTGTTTCCCAGTCCTAAATGGAGTTGAATCACATGCAGTTTCTGGTCCTATGAACAAGAGTTGTTTTCTGGTAAGAAAAGTCACTATTGCGCTCCCATTGCCATACACAGTGCAAATAGCACTCGTGTCTGTATCGGACTGAAGTGGAGCTACTGTTCGTGTCAGTTTCCTAAGCAGAGTTGAACTAGTTATGGCCCGTGTGTAGGAAGCACAGTTATTTTGTTTTGAGCAAGCTCACTGTTCTGGCCCTTTAGGAAACACAGTAGAGTACAAGAGTGCTCTTTTCTCAAAAGCAGAGTGTGTTTCTTGTAAAGCGAGCTAGAGTTTGTTTCCCAGTCCTAAATGGAGTTGATTCACATGCAGTTTCTGGTCCTACAAGCAAGAGTTGTTTTCTGGTAAAAAGAGTCACTATTGCACTGCCATTGCCCTACACAGGACAAATAGCACTGGCGTCTGTTCCCAGCAAATACAGTGTATTGGACTGAAGAGGATCTACTGTTCTTGTCAGGTTCCTAAGCAGACTTGAACGAGATATGACCCTGTGTGTAGGAAGCACAGTTTTTTTGTTCTGAGCAAGCTCACTTTTCAGAACACATAGGAAACACAGTAGAGTAGAAGAGTGCTCTTTTCTCTAAAGCAGAGTGTGTTCCTTGGAAGTCGAGCTAGAGTTTGTTTCCCAGTCTAAATGGAGTTGAGTCACATGCAGTTTTTTGTCCTACGAGCAAGAGTTGTTTTCTGGTAAGACAAGTCACTATTGTGCTCCAATTGCCATACACAGTGCAAGTAGCACGCGCGTCCGTTCCCCGCAAGTACAGTGTATTCGACTGAAGAGGAGCTACTGTTCTTGTTTGTTTCCTAAGCAGAGTTGAACTAGATATGGTCCGTGTGTGTAGGAAGCACAGTTCTTTTGTTCTGAGCAAGCTCACTCTTTGGACCCCATAGGAAACACAGTAGAGTAGAAGAGTGCTCTTTTCTCTAAAGCAGAGTGTGTTTCTTGTAAGGCAAGCTAGCGTTTGTGTCCCAGTCCTAAATGGAGTTGAATCCCTTGCAGTTTCTGGTACTACGAGAAAGAGTTGTTTTCTGGTAAGAAGAGTTACTATTGCGCTGCCATTGCCATACACAGGACAAATAGCACTGGCATCTGTTCGCAGCAAGTACAGTGTATTGGGCTGAAGAGGATCTACTGTTCTTGTCAGGTTCCTAAGCAGACTTGAACTAGATATGGCCATGTGTGTAGGAAGCACAGTTTTTTTGTTCTGAGTAAGCTCACTGTTCGGACCCCATAGGAAACACAGTAGAGTAGATGAGTGCTTTTTTCTCAAAATCAGAGTGTGTTTCTTTTAAGGCGAGCTAGCGTTTTTTTCCCATACCTAAATGGAGTGGAATCACATGCAGTTTCTGGTCCTACGAGCAAGAGTTGTTTTCTGGTAAGGAAAGTCATTATTGCACTCCTATTGCCATAAACAGTGCAAATAGCCCTCCCGTCTTTTCACAGCAAGTACAGTGTATTGGACTGAAGAGGACCTACTGTTCTTGTCAGTTTCCTAAGAAGATTTGAACTAGATATGGCCCGTGTGTTTAGGAAGCACAGTTCTTTTTTTCTGAGCAAGCTCACTGTTCTGGCCCTATAGGAAACACAGTAGAGTAAAAGAGTGCTCTTTTCTCAAAAGCAGAGTGTGTTTCTTGTAAAGCAGCTAGAGTTTGTTTCCCAGTCCTAAATGGAGTTGAGTCACATGCAGTTTTTTGTCCTATGAGCAAGAGTTGTTTTCTGGTAAGACGAGTCACTATTGTGCTCCAATTGCCATACACAGTGCAAATAGCACTGGCGTCTGTTCCCAGCAAGTACAGTCTATTGGACTGAAGAGGATCTACTGTACTTGTCAGTTTCCTAAGAAGAGTTGAACTAGATATGGCCCGTGTGTGGGAAGCACAGTTCTTTTGTTCTGAGCAAGCTCACTGTTCTGGCCCTGTAGGAAACACAGTAGAGTAGAAGAGTGCTTTTTTCTCTAAAGCAGTGTGTTTCTTGTAAGGCGAGCTAGCGTTTGTTTCCCAGTCCTAAATGGAGTTGAATCACATGCAGTTTCTGGTCCTACGAGCAAGAGTTGTTTCTGGTAAGGAAAGTCACTATTGCGCTCCCTTTGTCATACACAGTGCAAATAGCACATGCGTCTCTTCCCAGCAAGTACAGTGTATTGGACTGAAGAGGACCTACTGTTCTTCTCAGTTTTCTAAGGAGAGTTGAACTAGATACGGCACGTGTGTGTAGGAAGCACAGTTCTTATGTTCTGAGCAAGCTCACTGTTCTGGCCCTATAGGAAACACAGTAGAGTAGAAGAGTGCTCTTTTTCTAAAGCAGAGTGTGTTTCTTGTAAGGAGAGCTAGCGTTTGTTTCCCAGTCCTAAACGGAGTTGAATCACATGAAGTTTCTGGTCCTAGAGGCAAGAGTTTTTTTATGGTAAGAATAGTCACTATTGCGCTGCCATTGCCATACACAGGACAAAAAGCACTGGCGTCTGTTCCCCGCAAGTAGAGTGTATTGGACTGAAGAGGAGCTACTGTTCTTCTCAGTTTCCTAAGCAGAGTTGAACTAGATATTGCCCGTGTGTCTAGGAAGCACAGTTCATTTGTTCTGAGCAAGCTCACTGTTCTGGCCCTATAGGAAACACAGTAGAGTAGAAGAGTGCTCTTTTCTCTAAAGCAGAGTATGTTTCTTGTAAGGCGAGCTAGAGATTGTTTCCCAGTCCTAAATGGAGTTGAGTCACATGCAGTTTTTTGTCCTACGAGCAAGAGTTGTTTTCTGGTAAGACAAGTCACTATTGTGCTCCAATTGCCATACACAGTGCAAATAGCATTCGCGTCTGTTCCCAGCAAGTACAGTGTATTGGACTGAAGAGGAGCTACTGTTCTTGTCAGTTTCCTAAGCAGAGTTGAAATAGATATGGTCCGTGTGTGTAGGAAGCACAGTTCTTTTGTTCTGAGCAAGCTCACTGTTCGGACCCTATAGGAAACACAGTAGAGTAGAAGAGTGCTCTTTTCTCAAAAGCAGAGTGTGTTTCTTGTAAGGCGAGCTAGCCTTTGTGTCCCAGTCCTAAATGGAGTTGAATCCTTTGCAGTTTCTGGTACTACGAGAAAGAGTTGTTTTCTGGTAAGAAGAGTTACTATTGCGCTGCCATTGCCATACACAGGACAAATAGCACTGGCATCTGTTCGCAGCAAGTACAGTGTATTGGGCTGAAGAGGATCTACTGTTCTTGTCAGGTTCCTAAGCAGACTTGAACTAGATATGGCCGTGTGTGTAGGAAGCACAGTTTTTTTGTTCTGAACAAGCTCACTGTTCGGACCCCATAGGAAACACAGTAGAGTAGAAGAGTGCTTTTTTCTCAAAATCAGAGTGTGTTTCTTTTAAGGCGAGCTAGCGTTTTTTTCCCATACCTAAATGGAGTGGAATCACATGCAGTTTCTGGTCCTAAGAGCAAGAGTTGTTTTCTGGTAAGGAAAGTCAATATTGCACTCCTATTGCCATAAACAGTGCAAATAGCCCTTCCGTCTTTTCGCAGCAAGTACAGTGTATTGGACTGAAGAGGACCTACTGTTCTTGTCAGTTTCCTAAGAAGATTTGAACTAGATATGGCCCGTGTGTTTAGGAAGCACAGTTCTTTTTTTCTGAGCAAGCTCACTGTTCTGGCCCTATAGGAAACACAGTAGAGTAAAAGAGTGCTCTTTTCTCAAAAGCAGAGTGTGTTTCTTGTAAAGCAGCTAGAGTTTGTTTCCCAGTCCTAAATGGAGTTGAGTCACATGCAGTTTTTTGTCCAATGAGCAAGAGTTGTTTTCTGGTAAGACGAGTCACTATTGTGCTCCAACTGCCATACACAGTGCAAATAGCACTGGCGTCTGTTCCCAGCAAGTACAGTCTATTGGACTGAAGAGGATCAACTGTACTTGTCAGTTTCCTAAGAAGAGTTGAACTAGATATGGCCCGTGTGTGGGAAGCACAGTTCTTTTGTTCTGAGCAAGCTCACTGTTCTGGCCCTGTAGGAAACACAGTAGAGTAGAAGAGTGCTCTTTTCTCTAAAGCAGTGTGTTTCTTGTAAGGCGAGCTAGCGTTTGTTTCCCATTCCTAAATGGAGTTGAATCACATGCAGTTTCTGGTCCTACAAGCAAGAGTTGTTTTCTGGTAAGAAGAGTCACTATTGCACTGCCATTGCCCTACACAGGACAAATAGCAATGGCGTCTGTTCCCAGCAAGTACAGTGTATTGGACTGAACAGGATCTACTGTTCTTGTCAGGTTCCTAAGCAGACTTGAACGAGATATGACCCTGTGTGTAGGAAGCACAGTTTTTTGTTCTGAGCAAGCTCACTTTTCAGAACACATAGGAAACACAGTAGAATAGAAGAGTGCTCTTTTCTCTAAAGCAGAGTGTGTTTCTTGTAAGGCGAGCTAGCGTTTGTTTCCCAGTCCTAAATGGAGTTGAGTCACATGCAGTTTTTTGTCCTACGAGCAAGAGTTGTTTTCTGGTAAGACAAGTCACTATTGTGCTCCAATTGCCATACACAGTGCAAGTAGCACGCGCGTCTGTTCCCCACAAGTACAGTGTATTCGACTGAAGAGGAGCTACTGTTCTTGTTTGTTTCCTAAGCAGAGTTGAACTAGATATGGCCCGTGTGTGTAGGAAGCACAGTTCTTTTGTTCTGAGCAAGCTCACTCTATGGACCCCATAGGAAACACAGTAGAGTAGAAGAGTGCTCTTTTCTCTAAAGCAGAGTGTGTTTCTTGTAAGGCGAGCTAGCGTTTGTGTCCCAGTCCTAAATGGAGTGGAATCACATGCAGTTTCTGGTCCTACGAGCAAGAGTTGTTTTATGGTAAGAATAGTCACTATTGCGCTGCCATTGCCATACACAGGACAAAAAGCACTGGCGTCTGTTCCCAGCAAGCACAGTGTATTGGACTGAAGAGGATCTACTATTCTTGTCAGCTTCCTAAGCAGAGTAGAACTAGATAAGGCCCGTGTGTTTAGGAAGCACAGTTCTTTTTTTCTGAGCAAGCTCACTGTTCTGGCCCTATAGGAAACACAGTAGAGTAAAAGAGTGCTCTTTTCTCAAAAGCAGAGTGTGTTTCTTGTAAAGCAGCTAGAGTTTGTTTCCCAGTCCTAAATGGAGTTGAGTCACATGCAGTTTTTTGTCCTATGAGCAAGAGTTGTTTTCTGGTAAGACGAGTAACTATTGTGCTCCAATTGCCATACACAGTGCAAATAGCACTCGCGTCTGTTCCCAGCAAGTACAGTGTATTGGACTGAAGAGGAGCTACTGTCTTGTCAGTTTCCTAAGCAGAGTTGAAATAGATATGGTCCGTGTGTGTAGGAAGCACAGTTCTTTTGTTCTGAGCAAGCTCACTGTTCGGACCCTATAGGAAACACAGTAGAGTAGAAGAGTGCTCTTTTCTCAAAAGCAGAGTGTGTTTCTTGTAAGGCGAGCTAGCCTTTGTGTCCCAGTCCTAAATGGAGTTGAAT
Organism: Peromyscus eremicus; assembly: GCF_949786415.1. Classification (NCBI taxonomy): domain Eukaryota; kingdom Metazoa; phylum Chordata; class Mammalia; order Rodentia; family Cricetidae; genus Peromyscus; species Peromyscus eremicus. Next base: position 347,309 of record NW_026734385.1, on the reverse strand, counting down.
CCTTTGCAGTTTCTGGTACTACGAGAAAGAGTTGTTTTCTGGTAAGAAGAGTTACTATTGCGCTGCCATTGACATACACAGGACAAATAGCACTGGCATCTGTTCGCAGCAAGTACAGTGTATTGGGCTGAAGAGGATCTACTGTTCTTGTCAGGTTCCTAAGCAGACTTGAACTAGATATGGCCGTGTGTGTAGGAAGCACAGTTTTTTTGTTCTGAACAAGCTCACTGTTCGGACCCCATAGGAAACACAGTAGAGTAGAAGAGTGCTTTTTTCTCAAAATCAGAGTGTGTTTCTTTTAAGGCGAGCTAGCGTTTTTTTCCCATACCTAAATGGACTGGAATCACATGCAGTTTCTGGTCCTAAGAGCAAGAGTTGTTTTCTGGTAAGGAAAGTCAATATTGCACTCCTATTGCCATAAACAGTGCAAATAGCCCTTCCGTCTTTTCACAGCAAGTACAGTGTATTGGACTGAAGAGGACCTACTGTTCTTGTCAGTTTCCTAAGAAGATTTGAACTAGATATGTCCCGTGTGTTTAGGAAGCACAGTTCTTTTTTTCTGAGCAAGCTCACTGTTCTGGCCCTATAGGAAACACAGTAGAGTAAAAGAGTGCTCTTTTCTCAAAAGCAGAGTGTGTTTCTTGTAAAGCAGCTAGAGTTTGTTTCCCAGTCCTAAATGGAGTTGAGTCACATGCAGTTTTTTGTCCAATGAGCAAGAGTTGTTTTCTGGTAAGACGAGTCACTATTGTGCTCCAACTGCCATACACAGTGCAAATAGCACTGGCGTCTGTTCCCAGCAAGTACAGTCTATTGGACTGAAGAGGATCAACTGTACTTGTCAGTTTCCTAAGAAGAGTTGAACTAGATATGGCCCGTGTGTGGGAAGCACAGTTCTTTTGTTCTGAGCAAGCTCACTGTTCTGGCCCTGTAGGAAACACAGTAGAGTAGAAGAGTGCTCTTTTCTCTAAAGCAGTGTGTTTCTTGTAAGGCGAGCTAGCGTTTGTTTCCCATTCCTAAATGGAGTTGAATCACATGCAGTTTCTGGTCCTACAAGGAAGAGTTGTTTTCTGGTAAGAAGAGTCACTATTGCACTGCCATTGCCCTACACAGGACAAATAGCAATGGCGTCTGTTCCCAGCAAGTACAGTGTATTGGACTGAAGAGGATCTACTGTTCTTGTCAGGTTCCTAAGCAGACTTGAACGAGATATGACCCTGTGTGTAGGAAGCACAGTTTTTTTGTTCTGAGCAAGCTCACTTTTCAGAACACATAGGAAACACAGTAGAATAGAAGAGTGCTCTTTTCTCTAAAGCAGAGTGTGTTTCTTGTAAGGCGAGCTAGCGTTTGTTTCCCAGTCCTAAATGGAGTTGAGTCACATGCAGTTTTTTGTCCTACGAGCAAGAGTTGTTTTCTGGTAAGACAAGTCACTATTGTGCTCCAATTGCCATACACAGTGCAAGTAGCACGCGCGTCTGTTCCCCACAAGTACAGTGTATTCGACTGAAGAGGAGCTACTGTTCTTGTTTGTTTCCTAAGCAGAGTTGAACTAGATATGGCCCGTGTGTGTAGGAAGCACAGTTCTTTTGTTCTGAGCAAGCTCACTCTATGGACCCCATAGGAAACACAGTAGAGTAGAAGAGTGCTCTTTTCTCTAAAGCAGAGTGTGTTTCTTGTAAGGCGAGCTAGCGTTTGTGTCCCAGTCCTAAATGGAGTGGAATCACATGCAGTTTCTGGTCCTACGAGCAAGAGTTGTTTTATGGTAAGAATAGTCACTATTGCGCTGCCATTGCCATACACAGGACAAAAAGCACTGGCGTCTGTTCCCAGCAAGCACAGTGTATTGGACTGAAGAGGATCTACTATTCTTGTCAGCTTCCTAAGCAGAGTAGAACTAGATAAGGCCCGTGTGTTTAGGAAGCACAGTTCTTTTTTTCTGAGCAAGCTCACTGTTCTGGACCTATAGGAAACACAGTAGAGTAAAAGAGTGCTCTTTTCTCAAAAGCAGAGTGTGTTTCTTGTAAAGCAGCTAGAGTTTGTTTCCCAGTCCTAAATGGAGTTGAGTCACATGCAGTTTTTTGTCCTATGAGCAAGAGTTGTTTTCTGGTAAGACGAGTAACTATTGTGCTCCAATTGCCATACACAGTGCAAATAGCACTCGCGTCTGTTCCCAGCAAGTACAGTGTATTGGACTGAAGAGGAGCTACAGTCTTGTCAGTTTCCTAAGCAGAGTTGAAATAGATATGGTCCGTGTGTGTAGGAAGCACAGTTCTTTTGTTCTGAGCAAGCTCACTGTTCGGACCCTATAGGAAACACAGTAGAGTAGAAGAATGCTCTTTTCTCAGAAGCAGAGTGTGTTTCTTGTAAGGCGAGCTAGCATTTGTGTCCCAGTCCTAAATGGAGTTGAATCCCTTGCAGTTTCTGGTACTACGAGAAAGAGTTGTTTTCTGGTAAGAAGAGTTACTATTGCGCTGCCATTGACATACACAGGACAAATAGCACTGGCATCTGTTCGCAGCAAGTACAGTGTATTGGGCTGAAGAGGATCTACTGTTCTTGTCAGGTTCCTAAGCAGACTTGAACTAGATATGGCCGTGTGTGTAGGAAGCACAGTTTTTTTGTTCTGAGCAAGCTCACTGTTCGGACCCCATAGGAAACACAGTAGAGTAGAAGAGTGCTTTTTTCTCAAAATCAGAGTGTGTTTCTTTTAAGGCGAGCTAGCGTTTTTTTCCCATACCTAAATGGAGTGGAATCACATGCAGTTTCTGGTCCTATGAGCAAGAGTTGTTTTCTGGTAAGGAAAGTCAATATTACACTCCTATTGCCATAAACAGTGCAAATAGCCCTCCCGTCTTTTCGCAGCAAGTACAGTGTATTGGACTGAAGAGGACCTACTGTTCTTGTCAGTTTCCTAAGAAGATTTGAACTAGATATGGCCCGTGTGTTTAGGAAGCACAGTTCTTTTTTTCTGAGCAAGCTCACTGTTCTGGCCCTATAGGAAACACAGTAGAGTAAAAGAGTGCTCTTTTCTCAAAAGCAGAGTGTGTTTCTTGTATAGCAGCAAGAGTTTGTTTCCCAGTCCTAAATGGAGTTGAGTCACATGCAGTTTTTTGTCCTATGAGCAAGAGTTGTTTTCTGGTAAGACGAGTCACTATTGTGCTCCAATTGCCATACACAGTGCAAATAGCACTGGCGTCTGTTCCCAGCAAGTACAGTCTATTGGACTGAAGAGGATCTACTGTACTTGTTAGTTTCCTAAGAAGAGTTGAACTAGATATGGCCCGTGTGTGGGAAGCACAGTTCTTTTGTTCTGAGCAAGCTCACTGTTCTGGCCCTGTAGGAAACACAGTAGAGTAGAAGAGTGCTTTTTTCTCTAAAGCAGTGTGTTTCTTGTAAGGCGAGCTAGCGTTTGTTTCCCAGTCCTAAACGGAGTTGAATCACATGCAGTTACTGGTCCTACGAGCAAGAGTTGTTTCTGGTAAGGAAAGTCACTATTGCGCTCCCTTTGTCATACACAGTGCAAATAGCACATGCGTCTGTTCCCAGCAAGTACAGTGTATTGGACTGAAGAGGACCTACTGTTCTTCTCAGTTTCCTAACCAGAGTTGAACTAGATACGGCATGTGTGTGTAGGAAGCACAGTTCTTATGTTCTGAGCAAGCTCACTCTTCTGGCCCTATAGGAAACACAGTAGAGTAGAAGAGTGCTCTTTTTCTAAAGCAGAGTGTGTTTCTTGTAAGGAGAGCTAGCGTTTGTTTCCCAGTCCTAAATGGAGTTGAATCACATGAAGTTTCTGGTCCTAGAGGCAAGAGTTTTTTTATGGTAAGAATAGTCACTATTGCGCTGCCATTGCCGTACACAGGACAAAAAGCACTGTCGTCTGTTCCCAGCAAGTACAGTGTATTGGACTGAAGAGGAGCTACTGTTCTTCTCAGTTTCCTAAGCAGAGTTGAACTAGATATTGCCCGTGTGTCTAGGAAGCACAGTTCATTTGTTCTGAGCAAGCTCACTGTTCTGGCCCTATAGGAAACACAGTAGAGTAGAAGAGTGCTCTTTTCTCAAAAGCAGAGTATGTTTCTTGTAAGGTGAGCTAGAGATTGTTTCCCAGTCCTAAATGGAGTTGAGTCACATGCAGTTTTTTGTCCTACGAGCAAGAGTTGTTTTCTGGTAAGACAAGTCACTATTGTGCTCCAATTGCCATACACAGTGCAAATAGCACTCGCGTCTGTTCCCAGCAAGTACAGTGTATTGGACTGAAGAGGAGCTACTGTTCTTGTCAGTTTCCTAAGCAGACTTGAACTAGATATGGCCGTGTGTGTAGGAAGCACAGTTTTATTGTTCTGAGCAAGCTCACTGTTCGGACCCTATTCGAAACACAGTAGAGTAGAAGAGTGCTCTTTTCTCAAAAGCAGAGTGTGTTTCTTGTAAGGCGAGCTAGCATTTGTGTCCCAGTCCTAAATGGAGTTGAATCCCTTGCAGTTTCTGGTACTACGAGAAAGAGTTGTTTTCTGGTAAGAAGAGTTACTATTGCGCTGCCATTGCCATACACAGGACAAATAGCACTGGCATCTGTTCGCAGCGAGTACAGTGTATTGGGCTGAAGACGATCTACTGTTCTTGTCAGGTTCCTAAGCAGACTTGAACTAGATATGGCCATGTGTGTAGGAAGCACAGTTTTTTTGTTCTGAGCAAGCTCACTGTTCGGACCCCATAGGAAACACAGTAGAGTAGAAGAGTGCTTTTTACTCAAAATCAGAGTGTGTTTCTTTTAAGGCGAGCTAGCGTTTTTTTCCCATACCTAAATGGAGTGGAATCACATGCAGTTTCTGGTCCTACGAGCAAGAGTTGTTTTCTGGTAAGACGAGTCACTATTGTGCTCCAATTGCCATACACAGTGCAAGTAGCACTGGCGTCTGTTCCCAGCAAGTACAGTCTATTGGACTGAAGAGGATCTACTGTACTTGTCAGTTTCCTAAGAAGAGTTGAACTAGATATGGCCCGTGTGTTTAGGAAGCACAGTTCTTTTGTTCTGAGCAAGCTCACTGTTCTGGCCCTATAGGAAACACAGTAGAGTAGAAGAGTGCTTTTTTCTCTAAAGCAGTGTGTTTCTTGTAAGGCGAGCTAGCGTTTGTTTCCCAGTCCTAAATGGAGTTGAATCACATGCAGTTTCTGGTCCTACGAGCAAGAGTTGTTTCTGGTAAGGAAAGTCACTATTGCGCTCCCTTTGTCATACACAGTGCAAATAGCACATGCGTCTGTTCCCAGCAAGTACAGTGTATTGGACTGAAGAGGACCTACTGTTCTTCTCAGTTTCCTAAGCAGAGTTGAACTAGATATGGCACGTGTGTGTAGGAAGCACAGTTCTTATGTTCTGAGCAAGCTCACTGTTCTGGCCCTATAGGAAACACAGTAGAGTAGAAGAGTGCTCTTTTTCTAAAGCAGAGTGTGTTTCTTGTAAGGAGAGCTAGCGTTTGTTTCCCAGTCCTAAATGGAGTTGAATCACATGAAGTTTCTGGTCCTAGAGGCAAGAGTTTTTTTATGGTAAGAATAGTCACTATTGCGCTGCCATTGCCATACACAGGACAAAAAGCACTGTCGTCTGTTCCCAGCAAGTACAGTGTATTGGACTGAAGAGGAGCTACTGTTCTTCTCAGTTTCCTAAGCAGAGTTGAACTAGATATTGCCCGTGTGTCTAGGAAGCACAGTTCATTTGTTCTGAGCAAGCTCACTGTTCTGGCCCTATAGGAAACACAGTAGAGTAGAAGAGTGCTCTTTTCTCAAAAGCAGAGTATGTTTCTTGTAAGGTGAGCTAGAGATTGTTTCCCAGTCCTAAATGGAGTTGAGTCACATGCAGTATTTTGTCCTACGAGCAAGAGTTGTTTTCTGGTAAGACAAGTCACTATTGTGCTCCAATTGCCATACACAGTGCAAATAGCACTTGCGTCTGTTCCCAGCAAGTACAGTGTATTGGACTGAAGAGGAGCTACTGTTCTTGTCAGTTTCCTAAGCAGAGTTGAAATAGATATGGTCCGTGTGTGTAGGAACCACAGTTCTTTTGTTCTGAGCAAGCTCACTGTTCGGACCCTATAGGAAACACAGTAGAGTAGAAGAGTGCTCTTTTCTCAAAAGCAGAGTGTGTTTCTTGTAAGGCGAGCTAGCATTTGTGTCCAGTCCTAAATGGAGTTGAATCCCTTGCAGTTTCTGGTACTACGAGAAAGAGTTGTTTTCTGGTAAGAAGAGTTACTATTGCGCTGCCATTGCCATACACAGGACAAATAGCACTGGCATCTGTTCGCAGCAAGTACAGTGTATTGGGCTGAAGAGGATCTACTGTTCTTGTCAGGTTCCTAAGCAGACTTGAACTAGATATGGCCATGTGTGTAGGAAGCACAGTTTTTTTGTTCTGAGCAAGCTCACTGTTCGGACCCCATAGGAAACACAGTAGAGTAGAAGAGTGCTTTTTACTCAAAATCAGAGTGTGTTTCTTTTAAGGCGAGCTAGCGTTTTTTTCCCATACCTAAATGGAGTGGAATCACATGCAGTTTCTGGTCCTACGAGCAAGAGTTGTTTTCTGGTAAGACGAGTCACTATTGTGCTCCAATTGCCATACACAGTGCAAGTAGCACTGGCGTCTGTTCCCAGCAAGTACAGTCTATTGGACTGAAGAGGATCTACTGTACTTGTCAGTTTCCTAAGAAGAGTTGAACTAGATATGGCCCGTGTGTGTAGGAAGCACAGTTCTTTTGTTCTGAGCAAGCTCACTGTTCTGGCCCTATAGGAAACACAGTAGAGTAGAAGAGTGCTTTTTTCTCTAAAGCAGTGTGTTTCTTGTAAGGCGAGCTAGCGTTTGTTTCCCAGTCCTAAATGGAGTTGAATCACATGCAGTTTCTGGTCCTACGAGCAAGAGTTGTTTCTGGTAAGGAAAGTCACTATTGCGCTCCCTTTGTCATACACAGTGCAAATAGCACATGCGTCTGTTCCCAGCAAGTACAGTGTATTGGACTGAAGAGGACCTACTGTTCTTCTCAGTTTCCTAAGCAGAGTTGAACTAGATATGGCACGTGTGTGTAGGAAGCACAGTTCTTATGTTCTGAGCAAGCTCACTGTTCTGGCCCTTTAGGAAACACAGTAGAGTAGAAGAGTGCTCTTTTTCTAAAGCAGAGTGTGTTTCTTGTAAGGAGAGCTAGCGTTTGTTTCCCAGTCCTAAATGGAGTTGAATCACATGAAGTTTCTGGTCCTAGAGGCAAGAGTTTTTTTATGGTAAGAATAGTCACTATTGCGCTGCCATTGCCATACACAGGACAAAAAGCACTGTCGTCTGTTCCCAGCAAGTACAGTGTATTGGACTGAAGAGGAGCTACTGTTCTTCTCAGTTTCCTAAGCAGAGTTGAACTAGATATTGCCCGTGTGTCTAGGAAGCACAGTTCATTTGTTCTGAGCAAGCTCACTGTTCTGGCCCTATAGGAAACACAGTAGAGTAGAAGAGTGCTCTTTTCTCAAAAGCAGAGTATGTTTCTTGTAAGGTGAGCTAGAGATTGTTTCCCAGTCCTAAATGGAGTTGAGTCACATGCAGTTTTTTGTCCTACGAGCAAGAGTTGTTTTCTGGTAAGACAAGTCACTATTGTGCTCCAATTGCCATACACAGTGCAAATAGCACTCGCGTCTGTTCCCAGCAAGTACAGTGTATTGGACTGAAGAGGAGCTACTGTTCTTGTCAGTTTCCTAAGCAGAGTTGAAATAGATATGGTCCGTGTGTGTAGGAACCACAGTTCTTTTGTTCTGAGCAAGCTCACTGTTCGGACCCTATAGGAAACACAGTAGAGTAGAAGAGTGCTCTTTTCTCAAAAGCAGAGTGTGTTTCTTGTAAGGCGAGCTAGCATTTGTGTCCCAGTCCTAAATGGAGTTGAATCCCTTGCAGTTTCTGGTACTACGAGAAAGAGTTGTTTCTGGTAAGGAAAGTCACTATTGCGCTCCCTTTGTCATACACAGTGCAAATAGCACATGCGTCTGTTCCCAGCAAGTACAGTGTATTGGACTGAAGAGGACCTACTGTTCTTCTCAGTTTCCTAAGCAGAGTTGAACTAGATATGGCACGTGTGTGTAGGAAGCACAGTTCTTATGTTCTGAGCAAGCTCACTGTTCTGGCCCTATAGGAAACACAGTAGAGTAGAAGAGTGCTCTTTTTCTAAAGCAGAGTGTGTTTCTTGTAAGGAGAGCTAGCGTTTGTTTCCCAGGCCTAAATGGAGTTGAATCACATGAAGTTTCTGGTCCTAGAGGCAAGAGTTTTTTTATGGTAAGAATAGTCACTATTGCGCTGCCATTGCCATACACAGGACAAAAAGCACTGGCGTCTGTTTCCAGCAAATACAGTGTATTGGACTGAAGAGGAGCTACTGTTCTTCTCAGTTTCCTAAGCAGAGTTGAACTAGATATTGCCCCTGTGACTAGGAAGCACAGTTCATTTGTTCTGAGCAAGCTCACTGTTCTGGCCCTATAGGAAACACAGTAGAGTAGAAGAGTGCTCTTTTCTCAAAAGCAGAGTGTGTTTCTTGTAAGCCGAGCTAGCGTTTGTTTCCCAGTCCTAAATGGAGTTGAATCACACGCAGTTTGTTGTCCTACGAGCAAGAGTTGTTTTATGGTAAGTAGAGTCACTATTGCGCTGCCATTGCCATACCCAAGACAAATAGCACTGGTGTCTGTTCGCAGCAAGTACAGTGTATTGGGCTGAAGAGGATCTACTGTTCTTGTCAGGTTCCTAAGCAGACTTGAACTAGATATGGCCGTGTGTGTAGGAAGCACAGTTTTTTTGTTCTGAGCAAGCTCACTGTTCGGACCCCATAGGAAACACAGTAGAGTAGAAGAGTGCTTTTTTCTCAAAAGCAGAGAGTGTTTCTTTTAAGGCGAGCTAGAGTTTATTTCCCATTCCTAAATGGAGTGGAATCACATGCAGTTTCTGGTCCTAAGAGCAAGAGTTGTTTTCTGGTAAGTGAAGTTTATATTGCACTCCCATTGCCATAAACAGTGCAAATAGCCTTCCCGTCTATTCCCAGCAAGTACAGCGTATTGGACTGAAGAGGAGCTACTGTTCTTGTCAGTTTCCTAAGCAGAGTGGAACTAGATATGGTCCGTGTGTGTAGGAAGCATAGTTCTTTTGTTCTGAACAAGCTCACTGTTTGGACCCCATAGGAAACACAGTAGTGTAGAAGAGTGCTCTTTTCTCTAAAGCAGAGTGTGTTTCTTGTAAGGTGAGCTAGCGTTTGTTTCCCAGTCCTAAATGGAGTGGAATCACATGCAGTTTCTGGTCCTACGAGCAAGAGTTGTTTTCTGGTAAGGAAAGTCACTATTGCGCTCCCATTGCCATACACAGTGCAAATAGCCTTCCCGTCTGTTCCCAGCAAGTACAGTGTATTGGACTGAAGAGGAGCTACTGTTCTTCTCAGTTTCCTAAGTAGAGTTGAACTAGATATGGCCTGTGTGTTTAGGAAGTACAGTTCCTTTTTTCTGAGCAAGCTCACTGTTCTGGCCCTATAGGAAACACAGTAGAGTAGAAGAGTGCTCTTTTCTCAAAAGCAGAGTGTGTTTCTTGTAAAGCGAGCTAGAGTTTGTTTCCCAGTCCTAAATGGAGTTGAATCACATGCAGTTTCTGGTCCTACGAGCAAGAGTTGTTTTATGGTAAGTAGAGTCACTATTGCGCTGCCATTGCCATACCCAGGACAAATAGCACTGGCGTCTGTTCCCAGCAAGTACAGTGTATTGGGCTGAAGAGGATCTACTGTTCTTGTCAGGTTCCTAAGCAGACTTGAACTAGATATGGCCGTGTGTGTAGGAAGCACAGTTTTTTTGTTCTGAGCAAGCTCACTTTTCGGACCCCATAGGAAACACAGTAGAGTAGAAGAGTGCTTTTTTCTCAAAAGCAGAGTGTGTTTCTTTTAAGGCGAGCTAGCGTTTTTTTCCCATTCCTAAATGGAGTGGAATCACATGCAGTTTCTTGTCCTAAGAGCAAGAGTTGTTTTCTGGTAAGGGAAGTCTATATTGCACTCCCATTGCCATAAACAGTGCAAATAGCCTTCCCGTCTATTCCCAGCAAGTACAGCGTATTGGACTGAAGAGGAGCTACTGTTCTTGTCAGTTTCCTGAGTAGAGTGGAACTAGATATGGTCCGTGTGTGTAGGAAGCATAGTTCTTTTGTTCTGAACAAGCTCACTGTTTGGACCCCATAGGAAACACAGTAGAGTAGAAGAGTGCTCTTTTCTCTAAAGCAGAGTGTGTTTCTTGTAAGGCTAGCTAGCGTTTGTTTCCCAGTCCTAAATGGAGTGGAATCACATGCAGTTTCTGGTCCTACGAGCAAGAGTTGTTTTCTGGTAAGGAGAGTCACTATTGCGCTCCCATTGCCATACACAGTGCAAATAGCCTTCCCGTCTGTTTCCAGCAAGTACAGTGTATTGGACTGAAGAGGAGCTACTGTTCTTCTCAGTTTCCTAAGCAGAGTTGAACTAGATATGGCCCGTGTGTTTAGGAAGTACAGTTCTTTTGTTCTGAGCAAGCTCACTGTTCTGGCCCTATAGGAAACACAGTAGAGTAGAGGAGTGCTCTTTTCTCAAAAGCAGAGTGTGTTTCTTGTAAAGCGAGCTAGAGTTTGTTTCCCAGTCCTAAATGGAGTTGAATCACATGCAGTTTCTGGTCCTACGAGCAAGAGTTGTTTTCTGGTAAGAAGAGTCACTATTGCGCTGCCATTGCCCTACACAGGACAAATAGCACTGGCGTCTGTTCCCAGCAAGTACAGTGCATTGGACTGAAGAAGATCTACTATTCTTGTCAGGTTCCTGAGCAGACTTGAACCAGATATGGCCGTGTGTGTAGGAAGCACAGTTTTTTTGTTCTGAGCAAGCTCACTTTTCAGAACACATAGGAAACACAGTAGAGTAGAAGAGTGCTCTTTTCTCAAAAGCAGAGAGTTTTTCTTGGAAGTCGAGCTAGCGTTTGTGTCCCAGTCCTAAATGGAGTTGAGTCACATGCAGTTTTTTGTCCTACGAGCAAGAGTTGTTTTCTGGTAAGACAAGTCACTATTGTGCTCCAATTGCCATACACAGTGCAAATAGCACTCGCTTCTGTTCCCCGCAAGTACAGTGTATTCGACTGAAGAGAAGCTACTGTTCTTGTTTGTTTCCTAAGCAGAGTTCAACTAGATATGGCCCGTGTGTGTAGGAAGCACAGTTCTTTTGTTCTGAGCAAGCTCACTCTTTGGACCCCATAGGAAACACAGTAGAGTAGAAGAGTACTCTTTTCTCAAAAGCAGAGTGTGTTTCATGTAAGGCGAGCTAGCATTTCTTTCCCAGTCCTAAATGGAGTTGAATCACATGCAGTTTCTGGTCCTACGAGCAAGAGTTGTTTTCTGGTAAGGAAAGTCACTATTGTGCTCCCATTGCCATACACAGTGCAAATAGCTCTCGCGTCTGTTCTCAGCAAGTACAGTGTATCGAACTGAAGAGGAGCTACTGTTCTTGTCAGTTTCCTAAGCAGAGTTGAACTAGATATGGCCCGTGTGTATAGGAAGCACAGTTCTTTTGTTCTGAGCAAGCTCACTGTTCTGGCCCTACAGGAAACACAGTAGAGTACATGAGTGCTTTTTTCTCTAAAGCAGAGTGTGTTTCTTGTAAGGCCACCTCGCATTTGTTTCCCAGTCCTAAATGGAGTTGAGTCACAGACAGTTTTTGGCCCTAAAAGCAAGAGTTGTTTTCTGGTAAGAAGAGTCACTATTGCGCTGCAATTGCCATACACAGGACAAATAGCACTGGCGTCTGTTCCCAGCAAGTACAGTGTATTGGACTGAAGAGGATCTACTGTTCTTGTCAGGTTTTTAAGCAGAATTGAACTAGATATGGCCGTGTGTGTAGGAAGCACAGTTCTTTTGTTCTGAGCAAGCTCACTGTTCGGACCCCATAGGAAACACAGTAGAGTAGAAGAGTGCTCTTTTCTCAAAAGCAGAGTGTGTTTCTTGAAAGTCGAGCTAGCGTTTGTTTCCCAGTCCTAAAAGGAGTTGAATCACATGCAGTTTCTGGTCCTAAGAGCAAGAGTTGATTTCTGGTAAGGAAAGTCACTATTGCGCTTCCCTTGCCATACATAGTGCAAATAGCTCTCGCGTCTGTTCCCAGCAAGTACAGTGTTTCGGACTGAAGAGGATCTACTGTTCTTCTCAGTTTCCTAAGCAGAGTGGAACTAGATATGGCCCGTGTGTAGGAGCACAGTTCTTATGTTCTGAGCAAGCTCATTGTTCTGGCCCTACAGGAAACACAGTAGAGTAGAAGAGTGCTCTTTTCTCAAAAGCAGAGTGTGTTTTTGTAAGGCGAGCTAGTGTTTGTTTCCTAGTCCTAAATGGAGTTGAATCACATGCAGTTTCTGGTCCTACGAACAAGAGTTGTTTTCTGGTAAGGAAAGTCACTATTGCGCTCCCATTGCCATACACAAGACAAATAGCACTCACTTCTTTTGCCAGCAAGAACAGTGTATTGGACTGAATAGGAGCTACTGTTCTTGTCAGTTTACTAAGCAGAGTTGAACTAGATATGGCCCGTGTGTGGGAAGCACAGTTCTTATGTTCTGAGCAAGCTCACTGTTCTGGCCCTATAGGAAACACAGTAGAGTAGAAGATTGCTCTTTTTCTAAAGCAGAGTGTGTTTCTTGTAAGGACAGCTAGCATTTGTTTCCCAGTCCTAAATGGACTTGAATCACATGCAGTTTCTTGTCCTAGGAGCAAGAGTTTTTTTATGGTATGAATAGTCACTATTGCGCTGCCATTGCCATACACAGAACAAATAGCACGGGCGTCTGTTCCCAGCAAGTACAGTGTATTGGACTGTAGAGGGTCTACTGTTCTTGTCAGATTTATGAGCAGAATTGAACTAAATATGGCCGTGTGTGCAGGAAGCACAGTTCTTATGTTCTGAGCAAGCTCACTGTTTTGGCCCTATAGAAACACAGTAGTTTAGAAGAGTGCTCTTTTCTCAAAAGCAGATTGTGTTTCTTGTAAGGCGATCTAGCCATTGTTTCCCAGTCCTAAATGGAGTTGAGTCACAGGCAGTTTCCGGTCCTACGAGCAAGAGTTGTTTTCTGGTAAGGAAAGTCACTATTCTGCTCCCTTTGCCATACACAGTGCAAATAGCACTCGCGTCTGTTCCCAGCAAGTACAGTGTATCAGAATGAAGAGGAGCTACTGTTGTTGTCATTTTCCTAAGAAGAGTTGAATTAGATATGGCACGTGTGTTTAGGAAGCACTGTTATTATTTTCTGAGCAAGCTCACTGTTCTGAACCTACAGGAAACACAGTAGAGTAGAAGAGTGTTTTTTCTCTAAAGGAGAGTATGATTCTTGTAAGGCGAGCTCGCGGTTGTTTCCCAGTTATAAATGGAGTTGAGTCACATGCAGTTTCTCGTCCTACGAGCAAGAGTTGTTTTCTGGTAAGAAGAGTCACTATTGTGCTCCAAATGCCATACACAGTGCAAATAGCACTCGGGTCTGTTCCCAGCAAGTACAGTGTATTGGACTGAATAGGAGCTACTGTTCTTGTGAGTTTACTAAGCAGAGTTGAACGAGATATGGTCCGTGTGTGTAGGAAACATAGTTCTTTTGTTCTGAACAAGCTCACTGTTTGGACCCCATAGGAAACACAGTAGAGTAGAAGAGTGCTCTTTTCTCTAAAGGAGAGTGTGTTTCTTGTAAGGCGAGCTAGCGTTTGTTTCCCAGTCCTAAATGGAGTGGAATCACATGCAGTTTCTGGTCCTACGAGCAAGAGTTGTTTTCTGGTAAGGAAAGTCACTATTGCGCTCCCATTGCCATACACAGTGCAAATAGCCCTCCCGTCTGTTCCCAGCAAGTACAGTGTATTGGACTGAAGAGGAGCTACTGTTCTTCTCAGTTTCCTAAGCAGAGTTGAACTAGATATGGCCCGTGTGTTTAGGAAGCACAGTTCCTTTTTTCTGAGCAAGCTCACTGTTCTGGCCCTATAGGAAACACAGTAGAGTATAAGAGTGCTCTTTTTTCAAAAGCAGAGTGTGTTTCTTGTAAAGCGAGCTAGAGTTTGTTTCCCAGTCCTAAACGGAGTTGAATCACATGCAGTTTCTGGTCCTACGAGCAAGAGTTGTTTTCTGGTATGAAGAGTCACTATTGTACTGCCATTGCCCTACACAGGACAAATAGCACTGGCGTCTGTTCCCAGCAAGTACAGTGTATTGGACTGAAGAGGATATACTGTTCTTGTCAGGTTCCTAAGCAGACTTGAACGAGATATGACCCTGTGTGTAGGAAGCACAGTTTTTTTGTTCTGAGCAAGCTCACTTTTCGGGAACACATAGGAAACACAGTAGGGTAGAAGAGTGCTCTTTTTTCTAAAGCAGAGTGTGTTTCTTGGAAGTCGAGCTAGCGTTTGTTTCCCAGTCATAAATGGAGTTGAGTCACATGCAGTTTTTTGTCCTACGAGCAAGAGTTGTTTTCTGGTAAGACAAGTCACTATTGTGCTCCAATTGCCATACACAGTGCAAATAGCACTCGCGTCTGTTCCTTGCAAGTACAGTGTATTCGACTGAAGAGGAGCTACTGTTCTTGTTTGTTTCCTAAGCAGAGTTGAACTACATATGGCCCGTGTGTAGGAAGCAAAGTTCTTTTGTTCTGAGCAAGCTCACTCTTTGGACCCCATAGGAAACACAGTAGAGTAAAAGAGTGCTCTTTTCTCAAAAGCAGAGTGTGTTTCTTGTAAAGCAGCTAGAGTTTGTTTCCCAGTCCTAAATGGAGTTGAGTCACATGCAGTTTTTTGTCCTACGAGCAAGAGTTGTTTTCTGGTAAGACGAGTCACTATTGTGCTCCAATTGCCATACACAGTGCAAATAGCACTGGCATCTGTTCCCAGCAAGTACAGTCTATTGGACTGAAGAGGATCTACTGTACTTGTCAGTTTCCTAAGAAGAGTTGAACTAGATATGGCCCGTGTGTGGGAAGCACATTTCTTTTGTTCTGAGCAAGCTCACTGTTCTGGCCCTATAGGAAACACAGTAGAGTAGAAGAGTGCTTTTTTTCTCTAAAGCAGTGTGTTTCTTGTAAGGCGAGCTAGCGTTTGTTTCCCAGTCCTAAATGGAGTTGAATCACATGCAGTTTCTGGTCCTACGAACAAGTGTTGTTTTCTGGTAAGGAAAGTCACCATTGCGCTCCCATTGCCATACACAGGGCAAATAGCACTCGCGTCTTTTCCCAGCAAGTACAGTGTATCGGACTGAAGAGTAGCTACTGTTCTTGTCAGTTTCCTAAGCAGAGTTGAACTACATATGGTCCTTGTGTGTAGGAAGCACAGTTCTTTTGTTCTGAGCAAGCTCACTGTTTGGACCCCATAGGAAACACAGTAGAGTAGAAGAGGGCTCTTTTCTCTAAAGCAGAGTGTGTTTCTTGTAAGGCGAGCTAGCATTTGTGTCCCAGTCCTAAATGGAGTTGAATCCCATGCAGTTTCTGGTACTACGAGCAAGAGTTGTTTTCTGGTAAGTAGAGTCACTATTGCGCTGCCATTGCCATACCCAGGAAAATAGCACTAGCGTCTGTTCGCAGCAAGTACAGTGTATTTGGCTGAAGAGGATCTACTGTTCTTGTCAGGTTCCTAAGCAGACTTGAACTAGGTATGGCCGTGTGTGTAGGAAGCACAGTTTTTTTGTTCTGAGCAAGCTCACTGTTCAGACCCGATAGGAAACACAGTAGAGTAGAAGAGTGCTTTTTTCTCAAAAGCAGAGTGTGTTTCTTTTAAGGCGAGCTAGCGTTTTTTTCCCATTCCTAAATGGAGTGGAATCACATGCAGTTTCTTGTCCTAAGAGGAAGAGTTGTTTTCTGGTAAGGGAAGTCTATATTGCACTCCCATTGCCATAAACAGTGCAAATAGCCTTCCCGTCTTTTCCCAGCAAGTACAGCGTATTGGACTGAAGAGGAGCTACTGTTCTTGTCAGTTTACTAAGCAGAGTTGAACTAGATATGTTCCTTGTGTGTAGGAAGCATAGTTCTTTTGTTCTGCACAAGCTCACTGTTTGGACCCCATAGGAAACACAGTAGAGTAGAAGAGTGCTCTTTTCTCTAAAGCGGAGTGTGTTTCTTGTAAGGCGAGCTAGCGTTTGTTTCCCAGTCCTAAATGGAGTGGAATCACATGCAGTTTCTGGTCCTACGAGCAAGAGTTGTTTTCTGGTAAGGAAAGTCACTATTGCGCTCCCTTTGCCATACACAGTGCAAATAGCACTCGCGTCTGTTCCCAGCAAGTACAGTGTATCGGAATGAAGAGGAGCTACTGTTCTTCTCAGTTTCCTAAGAAGAGTTGAATTAGATATGGCACGTGTGTTTAGGAAGCACTGTTATTATTTTCTGAGCAAGCTCACTGTTCTGAACCTATAGGAAACACAGTAGAATAGAAGAGTGCTTTTTTCTCTAAAGCAGAGTATGATTCTTGTAAGGCGAGCTTGCGGTTGTTTCCCAGTTATAAATGGAGTTGAGTCACATGCAGTTTTTGGTCCTACGAGCAAGAGTTGTTTTCTGGTAAGAAGAGTCCCTATTGTGCTCCAAATGCCATACACAGTGCAAATAGCACTCGGGTCTGTTCCCAGCAAATACAGTGTATTGGACTGAATAGGAGCTACTGTTCTTGTTAGTTTACTAAGCAGAGTTGAACTAGATATGGTCCGTGTGTGTAGGAAGCATAGTTCTTTTGTTCTGAACAAGCTCACTGTTTGGACCCCATAGGAAACACAGTAGAGTAGAAGAGTGCTCTTTTCTCTAAAGCAGAGTGTGTTTCTTGTAAGGCGAGCTAGCGTTTGTTTCCCAGTCCTAAATGGAGTGGAATCACATGCAGTTTCTGGTCCTACGAGCAAGAGTTGTTTTCTGGTAAGGAAAGTCACTATTGTGATCCCATTGCCATACACAGTGCAAATAGCACTGGCGTCTGTTCCCAGCAAGTACAGTGTATCGGACTGAAGAGGATCTAATGTCTTGTCAGTTTCCTAAGCAGACTTGAACGAGATATGGCCGTGTGTGTAGGAAGCACAGTTTTTTTGTTCTGAGCAAGCTCACTTTTCGGAACACATAGGAAACACAGTAGAGTAGAAGAGTGCTATTTTCTCAAAAGCAGAGTGTTTTTCTTGGAAGTCGAGCTAGCGTTTGTTTCCCAGTCCTAAATGGAGTTGAGTCACATGCAGTTTTTTGTGCTACGAGCAAGAGTTGTTTTCTGGTAAGACAAGTCACTATTGTGCTCCAATTGCCATACACAGTGCAAATAGCACTCGCGTCTGTTCCCCGCAAGTACAGTGTATTCGACTGAAGAGGAGCTACTGTTCTTGTTTGTTTCCTAAGCAGAGTTGAACTAGATATGGCCCGTGTGTGTAGGAAGCACAGTTCTTTTGTTATGAGCAAGCTCACTGTTCTGGCCCTACAGGAAACACAGTAGAGTATATGAGTGCTTTTTTCTCTAAAGCAGAGTGTGTTTCTTGTAAGGCCAGCTCGCGTTTGTTTCCCAGTCCTAAATGGAGTTGAGTCACAGACAGTTTTTGGTCCTAAAAGCAAGAGTTGTTTTCTGGTAAGAAGAGTCACTATTACGCTCTAAATGCCATACACAGTGCAAATAGCACTCGCGTCTGTTCCCAGCAAGTACAGTGTATTGGACTGAATTGGAGCTACTGTTCTTGTCAGTTTCCTAAGCAGAGTTGAACTAGATATGGTCCATGTGTGTAGGAAGCACAGTTCTTTTGTTCTGACCAAGATCACTGTTTGGACCCCATAGGAAACACAGTAGAGTAGAAGAGTGCTCTTTTCTCAAAAGCAGAGTGTGTTTCTTGTAAGGCAAGCTAGCGTTTGTTTCCCAGTCCTAAATGGAGTTTAATCACATGCAGTTTGTGGTCCTACGAGCAAGAGTTGTTTTATGATAAGAATAGTCACTATTGCGCTGCCATTGCCATATACAGGACAAATAGCACTGGCGTCTGTTCCCAGGAAGTACAGTGTATTGGACTGAAGAGGATCTACTGCTCTGGTCAGGTTCCTAAGCAGAATTGAACTAGATATGGCCGTGTGTGTAGGAAGCACAGTTCTTTTGTTCTGAGCAAGCTCACTGTTCGGACCCCATAGGAAACACAGTAGAGTAGAAGAGTGCTCTTTTCTCAATAGCAGAGTGTGTTTCTTGTAAGGCGAGCTAGCGTTTGTTTCCCAGTCCTAAATGGAGTTGAATCACATGCAGTTTCTGGTCCTATGAACAAGAGTTGTTTTATGGTAAGAATAGTCACTATTGCGCTGCCATTGCCATACACAGGACAAATAGCACTGGTGTCTGTTCCCAGCAAGTGCAGTGTATTGGACTGAAGAGGATCTACTGTTCTTGTCAGGTTCCTAAGCAGAATTGAACGAGATATGGTCGTGTGTGTAGGAAGCACAATTCTTTTGTTCTGAGCAAGCTCACTGTTCGGACCCCATAGGAAACACAGTAGAGTAGAAGAGTGCTCTTTTCTCAAAAGCAGAGTGTGTTTCTTGAAAGTCGAGCTAGCGTTTGTTTCCCAGTCCTAAAAGGAGTTGAATCACATGCAGTTTCTGGTCCTAAGAGCAAGAGTTGATTTCTGGTAAGGAAAGTCACTATTGCGCTCCCCTTGCCATACATAGTGCAAATAGCTCTCACATCTGTTCCCAGCAAGCACAGTGTATCGGACTGAAGAGGATCTACTGTTCTTCTCAGTTTCCTAAGCAGAGTGGAACTAGATATGGCCCGTGTGTAGGAGCACAGTTCTTATGTTCTGAGTAAGCTCATTGTTCTGGCCCTACAGGAAACACAGTAGAGTAGAAGAGTGCTCTTTTCTCAAAAGCAGAGTGTGTTTTTGTAAGGCGAGCTAGCGTTTGTTTCCTCGTCCTAAATGAAGTTGAATCACATGCAGTTTCTGGTCCTACGAACAAGAGTTTTTTTCTGGTAAGGAAAGTCACTATTGCGCTCCCATTGCCATACACAAGACAAATAGCACTCGCGTCTTTTACCAGCAAGAACAGTGTATTGAACTGAATAGGAGCTACTGTCTTGTCAGTTTACTAAGCAGAGTTGAACTAGATATGGCCCGTGTGTGGGAAGCACAGTTCTTATGTTCTGAGCAAGCTCACTGTTCTGGCCCTATAGGAAACACTGTAGAGTAGAAGAGTGCTCTTTTTCTAAAGGAGAGTGCGTTTCTTGTAAGGAGAGCTAGCATTTGTTTCCCAGTCCTAAATGTAGTTGAATCACATGAAGTTTCTGGTCCTAGAGGCAAGAGGTTTTTTATGGTAAGAATAGTCACTATTGCGCTGCCATTGCCATACACAGGACAAAAAGCACTGGCGTCTGTTCCCAGCAAGTACAGTGTATTGGACTAAAGAGGAGCTACTGTTCTTCTCAGTTTCCTAAGCAGAGTTGAACTAGATATTGCCCGTGTGTCTAGGAAGCACAGTTCATTTGTTCTGAGCAAGCTCACTGTTCTGGCCCTATAGGAAACACATTAGAGTAGAAGATTGCTCTTTTCTCAAAAGCAGAGTGTGTTTCTTGTAAGGCGATCTAGAGTTTGTTTCCCAGTCCTAAATGGAGTTGAGTCACATGCAGTTTTTTGTCCTACGAGCAAGAGTTGTTTTCTGGTAAGACGAATCACTATTGTGCTCCAATTGCCATACACAGTGCAAATAGCACTCGCGTCTGTTCCCAGCAAGTACAGTGTATTGGACTGAAGAGGAGCTACTGTTCTTCTCAGTTTCCTAAGCAGAGTTGAACTAGATATGGTCCATGTGTGTAGGAAGCACAGTTCTTTTATTCTGAGCAAGCTCACTGTTCGGACCCTATAGGAAACACAGTAGAGTAGAAGAGTGCTCTTTTCTCAAAAGCAGAGTGTGTTTCTTGTAAGGCGAGCTAGCGTTTGTTTCCCAGTCCTAAATGGAGTTGAATCACATGCAGTTTGTGGTCCTACGAGCAAGAGATGTTTTATGGTAAGAATAGTCACTATTGCGCTGCCATTGCCATACACAGGACAAATAGCTCTCTTGTCTGTTCCCAGCAAGTACTGTGTATTGGACTGAAGAGGATATACTGCTCTGTTCAGGTTCCTAAGCCGAATTGAACTAGATATGGCCATGTGTGTAGGAAGCACAGTTCTTTTGTTCTGAGGAAGCTCACTGTTCGGACCCCATAGGAAACACAGTAGAGTAGAAGAGTGCTCTTTTCTCAAAAGCAGAGTGTGTTTCTTGTAAGGCGAATTAGCGTTTGTTTCCCAGTCCTAAATGGAGTGGAATCACATGCAGTTTCTGGTCCTATGAGCAAGAGTTGTTTTCTGCTAAGGAAAGTCACTATTGTGCTCCCATTGCCATACACAGTGCAAATAGCACTGGCGTCTGTTCCCAGCAAGTACAGTGTATCGGACTGAAGAGGATCTAATGTCTTGTCAGTTTCCTAAGCAGAGTTGAACTAGATAAGGCCCGTGTGTGTAGGAAGCACAGTTCTTATGTTCTGAGCAAGCTCACTGTTCTGGCCCTATAGGAAACACAGTAGAGTAGAAGAGTGCTCATTTCTCAAAAGCAGAGTGTGTTTCTTGTAAGGCTAGCTAGCGTTTGTTTCCTAGATCTAAATGGAGTTGAATCACATGCAGTTTCTGGTCCTACGAACAAGAGTTGTTTTCTGGTAAGGAAAGTCACCATTGCGCTCCCATTGCCATACACAGGGCAAATAGCACTCGCGTCTTTTCCCAGCAAGTACAGTGTATCGGACTGAAGAGGAGCTACTGTTCTTTTCAGTTTCCTAAGCAGAGTTGAACTACATATGGTCCTTGTGTGTAGGAAGCACAGTTCTTTTGTTCTGAAAAGCTCACTGTTTGGACCCCATAGGAAACACTGTAGAGTAGAAGAGTGCTCTTTTCTCTAAAGCAGAGTGTGTTTCTTGTAAGGCGAGCTAGCATTTGTGTCGCAGTCCTAAATGGAGTTGAATCCCATGCAGTTTCTGGTACTAAAAGCAAGAGTTGTTTTCTGGTAAGTAGAGTCACTATTGTGCTCCAAATGCCATACACAGTGCAAATAGCACTCGCGTCTGTTCCCTGCATGTACAGTGTATTGGACTGAATAGGAGCTACTGTTCTTGTCAGTTTCCTAAGCAGAGTTGAACTAGATATGGTCCATGTGTGTAGGAAGCACAGTTCTTTTGTTCTGAGCAAGCTCACTGTTTGGACCATATAGGAAACACAGTAGAGTAGAAGAGTGCTCTTTTCTAAAAAGCAGAGAGTGTTTCTTGTAAGGCGAGCTAGCATTTGTTTCCCAGTCCTAAATGGAGTTGAATCACTAGCAGTTTGTGTTCCTACGAGCAAGAGTTGTTTTCTGGTAAGGAAAGTCACTATTGCGCTGTCATTGCCATACACAGTGCAAATAGCACTCGCGTCTGTTCCCAGCAAGTACAGTGTATCGGACTGAAGAGGAGCTACTGTTCTTGTGAGTTTCTTAAGCAGAGTTGAGCTAGATATGGCCCGTGTGTGTAGGAGGAACAGTTCTTATGTTCTGAGCAAGCTCACTGTTCTGGCCCTATAGGAAACACAGTAGAGTAGATGAGTGCTCTTTTCTCTAAAGCAGAGTGTGTTTCTTGTAAGGCGAGCTAGCGTTTGTTTCCTAGTCCTAAATGGAGTTGAATCACATGCAGTTTATGGTCCTATGAACAAGAGTTGTTTTCTGGTAAGGAAAGTCACATTGCTCACCCATTGCCATACACAGTGCAAATAGCACTCGCGTCTGTTCCCAGCAAGTACAGTGTATTGGACTGAATAGGTGCTATTGTTCTTGTCTGTTTCCTAAGCAGAGTTGAAGTAGATATGGCCCGTGTGTGTAGGAAGCACAGTTCTTTTGTTCTGAGCAAGCTCACTGTTTGGACCCCTTAGGAAACACAGTAGAGTAGAAGAGTGCTCTTTTCTCTAAAGCAGAGTGTGTTTCTTGTAAGGCGAGCTAGCGTTTGTTTCGCAGTCCTAAATGGAGTTGAATCCCATGCAGTTTCTGGTACTACGAGCAAGAGTTGTTTTCTGGTAAGAAGAGTCTCTATTGTGCTCCAAATGCCATACTCAGTGAAAATAGCACTCGTGTCTGTTCCAGGCATGTACAGTGTATTGGACTGAATAGGAGCTACTGTTCTTGTCAGTTTCCTAAGCAGAGTTGAACTAGATATGGTCCATGTTTGTAGGAAGCACAGTTCTTTTGTTCTGAGCAAGCTCACTGTTTGGACCCCATAGGAAACACAGTAGAGTAGAAGAGTGCTCTTTTCTAAAAAGCAGAGAGTGTTTCTTGTAAGGCGAGCTAGCATTTGTTTCCCAGTCCTAAGTGGCGTTGAATCACATGCAGTTTGTGTTCCTACGAGCAAGAGTTGTTTTCTGGTAAGGATAGTCACTATTGCGCTCTCATTGCGATACACAGTGCAAATAGCACTGGCGTCTCTTCCCAGAAGTACAGTGTATTGGACTGAAGAGGAGCTACTGTTCTTGTCAGTTTTTTAAGCAGAGTTGAACTAGATATGGCCCGTGTGTGTAGGAAGCACAGTTCTTTTGTTCTGAGCAAGCTCACTGTTTGGACCCCATAGGAAACACAGTAGAGTAGAAGAGTGCTCTTTTCTCTAAAGCAGAGTGTGTTTCTTGTAAGGCGAGCTAGCGTTTGTTTCGCAGTCCTAAATGGAGTTGAATCCCATGCAGTTTCTGATACTACGAGCAAGAGTTGTTTTCTGGTAAGAAGAGTCACTATTGTGCTCCAATTGCCAAACACAGTGCAAATAGCACTCGCATCTGTTCCAGGCATGTACAGTGTATTGGACTGAATAGGATCTACTGTTCTTGTCAGTTTCCTAAGCAGAGTTGAACTAGATATGGTCCATGTGTGTAGGAAGCACAGTTCTTTTGTTCTGAGCAAGCTCACTGTTTGGACCCCATAGGAAACACAGTAGAGTAGAAGAATGCTCTTTTCTAAAAAGCAGAGAGTGTTTCTTGTAAGGCGAGCTAGCATTTGTTTCCCAGTCCTAAGTGGCGTTGAATCACATGCAGTTTGTGTTCCTACGAGCAAGAGTTTTTTTCTGGTAAGGAAAGTCACTATTGCGCTCTCATTGCCATACACAGTGCAAACAGCACTGGCGTCTCTTCCCAGCAAGTACAGTGTATTGGACTGAAGAGGAGCTACTATTCTTGTCAGGTTCCTAAGCAGAGTTAAACTAGATATGGTCCATGTGTGTAGGAAGCACAGTTCTTTTGTTCTGAGCAAGCTCACTGTTTGGACCCCATAGAAAACACAGTAGAGAAGAAGAGTGCTCTTTTGTCAAAAGCAGAGTGTGTTTCTTGTAAGGCGAGCTAGCGTTTGTTTCCCAGGCCTAAATGGAGTGGAATCACATGCAGTTTCTGGACCTACGAGCAAGAGTTGTTTTATGGTAAGCATAGTCACTATTGCGCTGCCATTGCCATACACAGGACAAATAGCACTGGCGTCTGTTCCCAGCAAGTACAGTGTATTAGACTGAAGAGCATCTACTGTTCTTGTCAGGTTCCTAAGCAGAATCGAAATAGATATGGCCGTTTGTGTAGGAAGCACAGTTCTTTTGATCTGAGCAAGCTCACTGTTCTGGCCCTATAGGAAACACAGTAGAGTAGATGAGTGCTCTTTTCTCTAAAGCAGAGTGTGTTTCT
The DNA here is from genome assembly GCF_949786415.1 of Peromyscus eremicus. Classification (NCBI taxonomy): domain Eukaryota; kingdom Metazoa; phylum Chordata; class Mammalia; order Rodentia; family Cricetidae; genus Peromyscus; species Peromyscus eremicus. The sequence continues at coordinate 323,622 of NW_026734385.1, read as the reverse complement.
TGTAAGGCGAGCTAGCGTTTGTTTCGCAGTCCTAAATGGAGTTGAATCCCATGCAGTTTCTGGTTCTACGAGCAAGAGTTGTTTCCTGGTAAGAAGAGTCACTATTGTGCTCCAAATGCCAGACACAGTGCAAATAGCACTCGCGTCTGTTCCCAGCATGTACAGTGTATTGGACTGAATAGGAGCTACTGTTCATGTCAGTTTCCTAAGCAGAGTTGAACTAGATATGGCCCGTGTGTGTAGGAAGCACAGTTCTTATGTTCTGAGCAAGCTCACTGTTCCTGCCCTATAGGAAACACAGTAGAGTAGATGAGTGCTCTTTTCTCTAAAGCAGAGTGTGTTTCTTGTAAGGCGAGCTAGCGTTTGTTTCCTAGTCCTAAATGGAGTTGAATCACATGCAGTTTCTGGTCCTACGAACAAGAGTTGTTTTCTGGTAAGGAAAGTCACATTGCGCACCCATTGCCATACACAGTGCAAATAGCACTCGCGTCTGTTCCCAGCAAGTACAGTGTATTGGACTGAATAGGTGCTATTGTTCTTGTCTGTTTTCTAAGCAGAGTTGAAGTAGATATGGCCCGTGTGTGTAGGAAGCACAGTTCTTTTGTTCTGAGCAAGCTCACTGTTTGGACCCCATAGGAAACACAGTAGAGTAGAAGAGTGCTCTTTTCTCTAAAGCAGAGTGTGTTTCTTGTAAGGCGAGCTAGCGTTTGTTTCGCAGTCCTAAACGGAGTTGAATCCCATGCAGTTTCTGATACTACGAGCAAGAGTTGTTTTCTGGTAAGAAGAGTCACTATTGTGCTCCAATTGCAATACAGAGTGCAAATAGCACTCGCGTCTGTTCCAGGCATGTACAGTGTATTGGACTGAATAGGATCTACTGTTCTTGTCAGTTTCCTAAGCAGAGTTGAACTAGATATGGTCCATGTGTGTAGGAAGCACAGTTCTTTTGTTCTGAGCAAGCTCACTGTTCGGACCACATAGGAAACACCGTAGAGTAGAAGAGTGCTCTTTTCTAAAAAGCAGAGAGTGTTTCTTGTAAGGCGAGCTAGCATTTGTTTCCCAGTCCTAAGTGGCGTTGAATCACATGCAGTTTGTGTTCCTACGAGCAAGAGTTTTTTTCTGGTAAGGAAAGTCACTATTGCGCTCTCATTGCCATACACAGTGCAAACAGCACTGGCGTCTCTTCCCAGCAAATACAGTGTATTGGACTGAAGAGGAGCTACTATTCTTGTCAGGTTCCTAAGCAGAGTTGAACTAGATATGGTCCATGTGTGTAGGAAGCACAGTTCTTTTGTTCTGAGCAAGCTCACTGTTTGGACCCCATAGAAAACACAGTAGAGAAGAAGAGTGCTCTTTTGTCAAAAGCAGAGTGTGTTTCTTGTAAGGCGAGCTAGCGTTTGTTTCCCAGGCCTAAATGGAGTGGAATCACATGCAGTTTCTGGACCTACGAGCAAGAGTTGTTTTATGGTAAGCATAGTCACTATTGCGCTGCCATTGCCATACACAGGACAAATAGCACTGGCGTCTGTTCCCAGCAAGTACAGTGTATTAGACTGAAGAGCATCTACTGTTCTTGTCAGGTTCCTAAGCAGAATCGAACTAGATATGGCCGTTTGTGTAGGAAGCACAGTTATTTTGTTCTGAGCAAGCTCACTGTTCAGACCCCATAGGAATCACAGTAGAGTAGAAGAGTGCTCATTTCTGAAAAGCAGAGTGTGTTTCTTGTAAGGCGAGCTAGGGTTTGTTTCCTAGTCCTAAATGGAGTTGAATCACATGCAGTTTCTAGTCCTACGAACAAGAGTTGTTTTCTGGTAAGGAAAGTCACTAATGTGCTCCCATTGCCATACACTGGGCAAATAGCACTCGCGTCTTTTCCCAGCAAGTACAGTGTATTGGACTGAATAGAAGCTACTGTTCTTGTCAGTTTTCTAAGCAGAGTTGAACTACATATGGTCCTTGTGTGTAGGAAGCACAGTTATTATGTTCTGAGCAAGCTCACTGTTCTGGCCCTATAGTAAACACAGTAGAGTAGAAGAGTGCTCTTTTCTCTAAAGCAGAGTGTGTTTCTTGTAAGGCGAGCTCGCGTTTGTTTCCCAGTCCTAAATGGAGTTGAGTCGCAGACAGTTTTTGGTCCTACGAGCAAGAGTTGTTTTCTGGTAAGAAGAGTCACTATTGTGCTCCATATGCCATACACAGTGCAAATAGCACTCGCGTCTGTTCCCAGCAAGTACAGTGTATTGGACTGAATAGGAGATACTGTTCTTGTCAGTTTCCTAAGCAGAGTTGAACTAGATATGGCCCGTGTGTAGGAAGCACAGTTCTTTTGTTCTGAGCAAGCTCACTGTTCTGGCCCTATAGGAAACACAGTAGAGTAGAAGAGTGCTCTTTTCTCTAAAGCAGAGTGTGTTTTTTTAAGGCGAGCTCGCGTTTGTTTCCCAGTCCTAAATGGAGTTGAGTCACATGCAGTTTTTGGTCCTACGAGCAAGAGGTGTTTTCTGTAAGAAGAGTCACTATTGTGCTCCAATTGCCATACACAGTGCAAATAGCACTCGCATCTGTGCCCAGCAAGTACAGTGTATTGGACTGAACAGGAGCTACTCTTCTTGTCAGTTTCCTAAGCAGAGTTGAACTAGATATGGTCCCTGTGTGTAGGAAGCACAGTTCTTTTGTTCTGAGCAAGCTCACTGTTTGGACCCCATAGGAAACACCGTAGAGTAGAAGAGTGCTCTTTTGTCAAAAGCAGAGTGTGTTTCTTGTAAGGCGAGCTAGCGTTTGTTTCCCAGGCCTAAATGGAGTGGAATCACATGCAGTTTCTGGACCTACGAGCAAGAGTTGTTTTATGGTAAGCATAGTCACTATTGCGCTGCCATTGCCATACACAGGACAAATAGCACTGGCGTCTGTTCCCAGCAAGTACAGTGTATTAGACTGAAGAGCATCTACTGTTCTTGTCAGGTTCCTAAGCAGAATCGAACTAGATATGGCCGTTTGTGCAGGAAGCACAGTTATTTTGTTCTGAGCAAGCTCACTGTTCAGACCCCATAGGAAACACAGTAGAGTAGAAGAGTGCTCATTTCTAAAAAGCAGAGTGTGTTTCTTGTAAGGCGAGCTAGGGTTTGTTTCCTAGTCCTAAATGGAGTTGAATCACATGCAGTTTCTAGTCCTACGAACAAGAGTTGTTTTCTGGTAAGGAAAGTCACTAATGTGCTCCCATTGCCATACACAGGGCAAATAGCACTCGCGTCTTTTCCCAGCAAGTACAGTGTATTGGACTGAATAGAAGCTACTGTTCTTGTCAGTTTCCTAAGCAGAGTTGAACTACATATGGTCCTTGTGTGTAGGAAGCACAGTTATTATGTTCTGAGCAAGCTCACTGTTCTGGCCCTATAGTAAACACAGTAGAGTAGAAGAGTGCTCTTTTCTCTAAAGCAGAGTGTGTTTCTTGTAAGGCGAGCTCGCGTTTGTTTCCCAGTCCTAAATGGAGTTGAGTCGCAGACAGTTTTTGGTCCTACGAGCAAGAGTTGTTTTCTGGTAAGAAGAGTCACTATTGTGCTCCATATGCCATACACAGTGCAAATAGCACTCGCGTCTGTTCCCAGCAAGTACAGTGTATTGGACTGAATAGGAGATACTGTTCTTGTCAGTTTCCTAAGCAGAGTTGAACTAGATATGGCCCGTGTGTAGGAAGCACAGTTCTTTTGTTCTGAGCAAGCTCACTGTTCTGGCCCTATAGGAAACACAGTAGAGTAGAAGAGTGCTCTTTTCTCTAAAGCAGAGTGTGTTTTTTTAAGGCGAGCTCGCGTTTGTTTCCCAGTCCTAAATGGAGTTGAGTCACATGCAGTTTTTGGTCCTACGAGCAAGAGGTGTTTTCTGTAAGAAGAGTCACTATTGTGCTCCAATTGCCATACACAGTGCAAATAGCACTCGCATCTGTGCCCAGCAAGTACAGTGTATTGGACTGAACAGGAGCTACTCTTCTTGTCAGTTTCCTAAGCAGAGTTGAACTAGATATGGTCCCTGTGTGTAGGAAGCACAGTTCTTTTGTTCTGAGCAAGCTCACTGTTTGGACCCCATAGGAAACACCGTAGAGTAGAAGAGTGCTCTTTTCTCAAAAGCAGAATGTGTTTCTTGTAAGGCGAGCTAGCATTTGTTTCCCAGTCCTAAATGGAGTTGAATCACATGCAGTTTGTAGTCCTATGAGCAAGAGTTGTTTTCTGGAAAGGAAAGACACTATTGTGCTCTCATTGCCATGCACAGTGCAAATAGCACTCGTGTCTGTTCCCAGCAAGTACAGTGTATTGGACTGAAGAGGATCTACTGTTCTTGTCAGGTTCCTAAGCAGAGTTGAAATAGATATGGCCCGTTTGTGTAGGAAGCACAGTTCTTTTGTCCTGAGCAAGCTCACTCTTTGGACGCCATAGGAAACACAGTAGAGTAGAAGAGTGCTCTTTTTTCTAAAGCAGAGTGTGTTTCTTGTAATGCAAGCTAGCGTTTGTTTCCCAATCCTAAATAGAGTGGAATCACATGCAGTTTCTGTTCCTATGAGCAAGAGTTGTTTTATGGTAAGAATAGTCACTATTGCGCTGTCATTGCCATACACAGGACAAATAGCACTGGCGTCTGTTCCAAGCAAGTACAGTGTATCGGACTGAAGAGGAGCTACTGTTCTTGTCAGTTTCCTAAGCAGAGTTGAACTAGATATTATCCGTGTGTGTAGGAAGCACAGTTCTTTTGTTCCAAACAAGCTCACTGTTTGGACCCCATAGGAAACACAGTAGAGTAGAAGAGTGCTCTTTTCTCTAAAGCAGAGTGTGTTTCTTGTAAGGCGAGCCAGCGTTTGTTTCGCATTCCTAAATGGAGTTGAAACCCATGCAGTTTCTGGTACTACGAGCAAGAGTTGTTTTCTGGTAAGAAGAATCACTATCGCGCTACCATTGCCATACACAGGGCAAATAGCACTGGAGTCTGTTCGCAGCAAGTACAGTGTATTGGACTGAAGAGGATCTACTGTTCTTGTCAGGTTCCTAAGCAGAATTGAACTAGATATGGCCGTGTGTGTAGGAAGCACAGTTCTTTTGTTCTGAGCAAGCTCACTGTTCGGACCCATAGGAAACACAATAGAGTAGAAGAGTGCTCTTTTCTCAAAAGCAGAGTGTGTTTTTTGTAAGGCAAGCTAGCGTTTGTTTCCCAGTCCTAAATGGAGTTGAATACATGCAGTTTCTGGTCCTACGAGCAAGAGTTGTTTTCTGGTAAGGAAAGTCACTATTGCGCTCTCATTGCCATACACAGCGCAAATAGCACTCGCGTCTGTTCCCAGCAAGTAAAGTGTATTGGACTGAAGAAGATCTACTGTTCTTGTCAGGTTCCTAAGCAGAGTTGAAATAGATATGGCCTGTGTGTTTAGGAAGCATAGTTATTATATTCTGAGCAAGCTCACTGTTCTGGCCCTATAGGAAACATAGTAGAGTTGAAGAGTGCTCTATTCTCTAAAGTAGAGTGTATTTCTTGTAAGGTGAGCTCGCATTTGTTTCCCAGTCCTAAATAGAATTGAGTCACAGGCAGTTTTTGGTCCTACGAGCAAGAGTTGTTTTCTGGTAAGAAGAGTCACTATTGCGCTCCAAATGCCATACACAGTGCAAATAGCACTCACGTCTGTTCCCAGCAAGTACAGTGTATTGGACTGAATAGGAGCTACTGTTCTTGTCAGTTTCCTAAGCAGAGTTGAACTAGACATGGCCCGTGTGTAGGAAGCACAGTTCTTTTGTTCTGAATAAGCTCACTGTTCTGGCCCTATAGGAAACACTGTAGAGTAGAAGAGTGCTCTTTTCTCTAAAGCAGAGTGTGTTTCTTGTAAGGCGAGCTAGCGTTTGTTTCCCAGTCCTAAATGGAGTTGAATCACATGCAGTTTCTGGTCCTATGAGCAAGAGTTGTTTTATGGTAAGAAGAGTCACTATTGCACTGCCATTGCCATACACAGGACAAATAGCACTGGCGTCTGTTCCCAGCAAGTACAGTGTATTGAACTGAAGAGGATCTACTGTTCTTGTCAGGTTCCTAAGCAGAATTGAACTAGATATGGCCATGTGTGTAGGAAGCACAGTTCTTTTGTTCTGAGCAAGCTCACTGTTCGGACCCCATTGGAAACACAGTAGAGTAGAAGAGTGCTCTTTTCTCAAAAGCAGAGTGTGTTTCTTGTAAGGCGAGCTAGCGTTTGTTTCCCAGTCCTAAATGGAGTTGAATCACATGCAGTTTCTGGTCCTACGAGCAAGAGTTGTTTTCTGGTAACGAAAGTCACTATTGCGCTCCCATTGCCATACACAGTGCACATAGCACTCGCGTCTGTTCCCAGCAAGTACAGTGTATCAGACTGAAGAGGAGCTACTGTTCTTGTCAGTATCCTAAGCAGAGTTGAACTAGATATGGCCCGTGTGTGTAGGATGCACAGTTCTTATGTTCTGAGCAAGCTCACTGTTCTGGCCCTATAGGAAACACAGTAGAGTAGATGAGTGCTCTTTTCTTTAAAGCAGAGTGTGTTTCTTGTAAGGCGAGCTATCGTTTGTTTCCCAGTCCTAAATGGAGTTGAATCACATGCAGTTTCTGGTCCCACGAACAAGAGTTGTTTTCTGGTAAGGAAAGTCACATTGTGCTCCCATTGCCATACACAGTGCAAATAGCACTCGCGTCTGTTCCCAGCAAGTACAGTGTATTGGACTGAAGAGGAGCTACTGTTCTTGTCAGTTTCCTAAGCAGAGTTGAACTACATATGGTCCGTGTGTGGAAGCACAGTTCTTTTGTTCTGAGCAAGCTCACTGTTTGCACCCCATAGGAAACACAGTAGAGTAGAAGAGTGCTCTTCTCTCTAGAGCAGAGTGTGTTTCTTGTAATGCGAGCTAGCGTTTGTTTCCCAGTCCTAAATGGAATGGAATCACATGCAGTTTCTGGTCCTACGAGCAAGAGTTGTTTAATGGTAAGAATAGTCACTATTGCGCTGCCATTGCCATACACATGACAAATAGCACTGTTGTCTGTTCCCAGCAAGTACAGTGTATTGGACTGAAGAGGATCTACTGTTCTTGTCAGGTTCCTAGCAGAATTGAACTAGATATGGCCGTGTGTGTAGGAAGCACAGTTCTTTTGTTCTGAGCAAGCTCACTGTTCGGACCACATAGGAAACACCATAGAGTAGAAGAGTGCTCTTTTCTCAAAAGCAGAGTGTGTTTCTTGTAAGGCGAGCTAGCATTTGTTTCCCAGTCCTAAATGGCGTTGAATCACATGCAGTTTGTAGTCCTATGAGCAAGAGTTGTTTTCTGGTAAGGAAAGTCACTATTGCGCTCATTGCCATACACAGTGCAAATAGCACTGGCGTCTGTTCCCAGCAAGTACTTTGTATTGGACTGAAGAGGATCTTCTGTTCTTGTCAGGTTCCTAAGCAGAGTTGAACTAGATATGGCCGGTGTGTAGGAAGCACAGTTATTATGTTCTGAGCAAGCTCAATGTTCTGGCCCTATAGGAAACACAGTAGAGTAGAAGAGTGCTCTTTTCTCTAAAGTAGAGTGTATTTCTTGTAACGCGAGCTCGCATTTGTTTCCCAGTCCTAAATAGAGTTGAGTCACAGGCAGTTTTTGGTCCTACGAGCAAGAGTTGTTTTCTGGTAAGAAGAGTCACTATTGCGCTCCAAATGCCATACACAGTGCAAATAGCACTCGCGTCTGTTCCCAGCAAGTACAGTGTATTGGAATGAAGAGGATCTACTGTTCTTGTCAGTTTCCTAAGCAGAGTTGAACTAGATATGGCCCGTGTGTAGGAAGCACAGTTCTTTTGTTCTGAGCAAGCTCACTGTTCTGGCCCTATAGGAAACACAGTAGAGTAGAAGAGTGCTCTTTTCTCTAAAGCAGAGTGTGTTTTTTGTAAGGTGAGCTCGCCTTGGTTTCCCAGTCCTAAATGGAGTTGAGTCACATGCAGTTTTTGGTCCTAGGAGCAAGAGGTGTTTTCTGTAAGAAGAGTCACTATTGTGCTCCAATTGCCATACACAGTGCAAATAGCACTCGCATCTGTGCCCAGCAAGTACAGTGTATTGGACTGAACAGGAGCTACTGTTCTTGTCAGTTTCCTAAGCAGAGTTGAACTAGATATGGTCCATGTGTGTAGGAAGCACAGTTCTTTTGTTCTGAGCAAGCTCACTGTTTGGACCCCATAGGAAACACCGTAGAGTGGAAGAGTGCTCTTTTCTCAAAAGCAGAGTGTGTTTCTTGTAAGGCGAGCTAGCATTTGTTTCCCAGTCCTAAATGGAGTTGAATCACATGCAGTTTGTAGTCCTATGAGCAAGAGTTGTTTTCTGGTAAGGAAAGACACTATTGTGCTCTCATTGCCATACACAGTGCAAATAGCACTCGCTTCTGTTCCAGGCATGTACAGTGTATTGGACTGAATAGGAGCTACTGTTCTTGTCAGTTTCCTAAGCAGAGTTGAACTAGATATGGTCCATGTGTGTAGGAAGCACAGTTCTTTTGTTCTGAGCAAGCTCACTGTTTGGACCACATAGGAAACACAGTAGAGTAGATGAGTGCTCTTTTCTCTAAAGCAGATTTTGTTTCTTGTAAGGCGAGCTAGCGTTTGTTTCCCAGTCCTAAATGGAGTTGAATCACATGCAGTCTCTGGTCCTATGAGCAAGAGTTGTTTTATGATAAGAAGAGTCACTATTGCACTGCCATTGCCATCCACAGGACAAATAGCACTGGCGTCTGTTTCCAGCAAGTACAGTGTATTGAACTGAAGAGGATCTACTGTTCTTGTCAGGTTCCTAAGCAGAATTGAACTAGATATGGCCATGTGTGTAGGAAGCACAGTTCTCTTGTTCTGAGCAAGCTCACGGTTCGTTCCCCATAGGAAACACAGTAGAGTAGAAGAGTGCTCTTTTCTCAAAAGCAGAGTGTGTTTCTTGTAAGGCAAGCTAGCGTTTGTTTCCCAGTCCTAAATGGAGTTGAATCACATGCAGTTTCTGGTCCTACGAGCAAGAGTTGTTTTCTGGTAAGGAAAGTCACTATTGCGTTCCCATTGCCATACACAGTGCAAATAGCACTCGCGTCTGTTCCCAGCAAGTACAGTGTATTGGACTGAAGAAGATCTACTGTTCTTGTCAGGTTCCTAAGCAGAGTTGAAATAGATATGGCCTGTGTGTTTAGGAAGCATAGTTATTATATTCTGAGCAAGCTCACTGTTCTGGCCCTATAGGAAACATAGTAGAATTGAAGAGTGCTCTTTTCTCTAAAGTAGAGTGTATTTCTTGTAAGGTGAGCTCGCATTTGTTTCCCAGTCCTAAATAGAATTGAGTCACAGGCAGTTTTTGGTCCTACGAGCAAGAGTTGTTTTCTGGTAAGAAGAGTCACTATTGCGCTCCAAATGCCATACACAGTGCAAATAGCACTCACGTCTGTTCCGAGCAAGTACAGTGTATTGGACTGAATAGTAGCTACTGTTCTTGTCAGTTTCCTAAGCAGAGTTGAACTAGACATGGCCCGTGTGTAGGAAGCACAGTTCTTTTGTTCTGAATAAGCTCACTGTTCTGGCCCTATAGGAAACACTGTAGAGTAGAAGAGTGCTCTTTTCTCTAAAGCAGAGTGTGTTTCTTGTAATGCGAGCTAGCGTTTGTTTCCCAGTCCTAAATGGAGTTGAATCACATGCAGTTTCTAGTCCTATGAGCAAGAGTTGTTTTATGGTAAGAAGAGTCACTATTGCACTGCCATTACCATACACAGGACAAATAGCACTGTTGTCTGTTCCCAGCAAGTACAGTGTATTGGACTGAAGAGGATCTACTGTTCTTGTCAGGTTCCTAGCAGAATTGAACTAGATATGGCCCGTGTGTAGAAAGCACAGTTCTTTTGTTCTGAGCAAGCTCACTGTTCGGACCACATAGGAAACACCGTAGAGTAGAAGAGTGCTCTTTTCTCAAAAGCAGAGTGTGTTTCTTGTAAGGCGAGCTAGCATTTGTTTCCCAGTCCTAAATGGCGTTGAATCACATGCAGTTTGTAGTCCTATGAGCAAGAGTTGTTTTCTGGTAAGGAAAGTCACTATTGCGCTCTCATTGCCATACACAGTGCAAATAGCACTCGCGTCTGTTCCCAGCAAGTACAGTGTATTGGACTGAAGAGGATCTCCTGTTCTTGTCAGGTTCCTAAGCAGAGTTGAACTAGATATGGCCGGTGTGTAGGAAGCACAGTTATTATGTTCTGAGCAAGCTCACTGTTCTGGCCCTCTAGGAAACACAGTAGAGTAGATGAGTGCTCTTTTCTCTAAAGCAGAGTGTGTTTCTTGTAAGGCGAGCTATCGTTTGTTTCCCAGTCCTAAATGGAGTTGAATCACATGCAGTTTCTGGTCCTACGAACAAGAGTTGTTTTCTGGTAAGGAAAGTCACATTGTGCTCCCATTGCCATACACAGTGCAAATAGCACTCGCGTCTGTTCCCAGCAAGTACAGTATATTGCACTGAATAGGTGCTACTGTTCTTGTCAGTTTCCTATACAGAGTTGAACTAGATATTATCTGTGTGTGTAGGAAGCACAGTTCATTTGTTCTGAGCAAGCTCACTGTTCGGACCCCATAGGAAACACAGTAGAGTAGAAGAGTGCTCTTTTCTCAAAAGCATAGTGTGTTTTTTGTAAGGCAAGCTAGCGTTTGTTTCTCAGTCCTAAATGGAGTTCAATACACGCAGTTTCTGGTCCTACAAGCAAGAGTTGTTTTCTGGTAAGGAAAGTCACTATTTCGCTCCCATTGTCATATACAGTGCAAAGAGCACTCCCGTCTGTTCGCAGCAAGTACAGTGTATTGGACTGAAGAGGAGCTACTGTTCTTGTCAGGTTCATAAGCAGAGTTGAACTAGGTATGGCCCGTGTGTCTAGGAAGCACAGTTCATTTGTTCTGAGCAAGCTCACTGTTCTGGCCCTATAGGAAACACAGCAGAGTAGAAGAGTGCTCTTTTCTCAAAAGCAGAGTGGTTTTTGTAAGGCAAGCTAGCGTTTGTTTCCTAGTCCTAAATGGAGTTGAATCACATGCAGTTTCTGGTGCTACAAACAAGAGTTGTTTTCTGGTAAGGAAAGTCACTATTGCGCTCCCATTGCCATACACAGTGCAAATAGCACTCGCGTCTGTTCCCAGCAATTACAGAGTATCGGACTGAAGAGGAGCTACTGTTCTTGTCAGTTTCCTAAGCAGAGTTGAACTAGATAAGGTCCATGTGTGTAGGAAGCACAGTTCTTTCGTTCTGAGCAAGCTCACTGTTTGGAACCCTAGGAAACACAGTGGAGTAGAAGAGTGCTCTTTTCTCTAAAGCAGAGTGTTTTTCTTGTAAGGCGAACTAGCATTTGTTTCCCAGTCCTAAATGGCGTTGAATCACATGCAGTTTGTGGTCCTACAAGCAAGAGTTGTTTTCTGGTAAGGAAAGTCACTATTGTGTTCTCATTGCCATACACAGTGCAAATAGCACTCGCGTCTGTTCCCAGCAAGTACAGTGTATTGGACTGAAGAGGAGCTACTGTTCTTCTCAGTTTCCTATGCAGAGTTGAACTAGATATTATCTGTGTGTGTAGGAAGCACAGTTCATTTGATCTGAGCAAGCTCACTGTTCTTGCCCTATAGGAAACACAGTAGAGTAGAAGTGTGCTCTTTTCGCAAAAGCAGAGTGTGTTTTTGTAAGGCGAGCTAGCATTTGTTTCCCAGTCCTAAATGGCGTTGAATCACATGTAGTTTCTATTCCTACGAGCAAGAGTTGTGTTCTGGTAAGGAAAGTCACTATTGCGTTCTCATTGCCATACACAGTGCAAATAGCACTGACGTGTGATCGCAGCAAGTACAGTGTATTGGACTGAAGAGGATCTACTGTTCTTGTCAGGTTCCTAAGCAGAATTGAACTAGATATGGCCGTGTGTGTAGGAAGCACAGTTCTTTTGTTCAGAGCAAGCTCACTGTTTGGACCCCTTAGGAAACACAGTAGAGTAGAAGAGTGCTCTTTTCTCTAAAGCAGAGTGTGTTCCTTGTAAGGCGAGCTAGCTTTTGTTTCCCAGTCCTAAATGGAGTTGACTACCATGCAGTTTCTGGTCCTAAGAGCAAGAGTTGTTTTCTGGTAAGGAAAGTCACTATTGTGCTCCCATTGCCATACACAGTGCAAATAGCACTCTCGTCTGTTCCCAGCAAGTACAGTGTATTGGAGTCAAGAGGAGCTACTGTTCTTCTCAGTTTCCTAAGCAGAGTTGAACTAGATATGGCCCGTGTGTCTAGGAAGCACAGTTATTATGTTCTGAGCAAGCTCAATGTTCTGGCCCTATTGGAAACACAGTAGAGTAGAGGAGTGTTCTTTTCTCTAAAGCAGAGTGTGTTTCTTGTAAGGCGAGCTCGCGTTTGTTTCCCAGTCCTAAATGGAGTTGAGTCACAGGCAGTTTTTGGTACTACCAGCAAGAGTTGTTTTTTGGTAAGAAGAGTCACTATTGCGCTCCATATGCCATACACAGTGCAAATAGCACTCGCGTCTGTTCCCAGCAAGTACAGTGTATTGGACTGAATAGGAGCTACTGTTCTTGTCAGTTTCCTAAGCAGAGTTGAACAAGATATGGCCCGTGTGTGTAGGAAGCACAGTTCTTTTGTTCTGAGCAAGCTCACTCTTTGGACGCCATAGGAAACACAGTAGAGTAGAAGAGTGCTCTTTTTTCTAAAGCAGAGTGTGTTTCTTGTAAGGTGAGCTAGCGTTTGTTTCCCAGTCCTAAATGGAGTGGAATCACATGCAGTTTCTGTTCCTATGAGCAAGAGTTGTTTTATGGTAAGAATAGTCACTATTGCGCTGCCATTGCCATACACAGGACAAATAGCACTGGCGTCTGTTCCAAGCAAGTACAGTGTATCAGACTCAAGAGGAGCTACTGTTCTTGTCAGTTTCCTACGCAGAGTTGAACTAGATATTATCCGTGTGTGTAGGAAGCACAGTTCTTTTGTTCCGAGCAAGCTCACTGTTTGGACCCCATAGGAAACACAGTAGAGTAGAAGAGTGCTCTTTTCTCTAAAGCAGAGTGTGTTTCTTGTAAGGCGAGCTAGCGTTTGTTTTGCATTCCTAAATGGAGTTGAAACCCATGCAGTTTCTGGTACTACGAGCAAGAGTTGTTTTCTGGTATGAAGAATCACCTTCGCACTGCCATTGCCATACACAGGGCAAATAGCACTGGCATCTGTTCGCAGCAAGTACAGTGTATTGGACTGAAGAGGATCTACTGTTCTTGTCAGGTTCCTAAGCAGAATTGAACTAGATATGGCCGTGTGTGTAGGAAGCACAGTTCTTTTGTTCTGAGCAAGCTCACTGTTCGGACCCATAGGAAACACAGTAGAGTAGAAGAGTGCTCTTTTCTCAAAAGCAGAGTGTGTTTTTTGTAAGGCAAGCTAGCGTTTGTTTCCCAGTCCTAAATGGAGTTGAATACATGCAGTTTCTGGTCCTACGAGCAAGAGTTGTTTTCTGGTAAGGAAAGTCACTATTGCGCTCTCATTGCCATACACAGTGCAAATAGCACTCGCGTCTGTTCCCAGCAAGTACAGTGTATTGGACTGAAGAAGATCTACTGTTCTTGTCAGGTTCCTAAGCAGAGTTGAAATAGATATGGCCTGTGTGTTTAGGAAGCATAGTTATTATATTCTGAGCAAGCTCACTGTTCTGGCCCTATAGGAAACATAGTAGAGTTGAAGAGTGCTCTTTTCTCTAAAGTAGAGTGTATTTCTTGTAAGGTGAGCTCGCATTTGTTTCCCAGTCCTAAATAGAATTGAGTCACAGGCAGTTTTTGGTCCTACGAGCAAGAGTTGTTTTCTGGTAAGAAGAGTCACTATTGCGCTCCAAATGCCATACACAGTGCAAATAGCACTCACGTCTGTTCCGAGCAAGTACAGTGTATTGGACTGAATAGTAGCTACTGTTCTTGTGAGTTTCCTAAGCAGAGTTGAACTAGACATGGCCCGTGTGTAGGAAGCACAGTTCTTTTGTTCTGAATAAGCTCACTGTTCTGGCCCTATAGGAAACACTGTAGAGTAGAAGAGTGCTCTTTTCTCTAAAGCAGAGTGTGTTTCTTGTAATGCGAGCTAGCGTTTGTTTCCCAGTCCTAAATGGAGTTGAATCACATGCAGTTTCTGGTCCTATGAGCAAGAGTTGTTTTATGGTAAGAAGAGTCACTATTGCACTGCCATTACCATACACAGGACAAATAGCACTGTTGTCTGTTCCCAGCAAGTACAGTGTATTGGACTGAAGAGGATCTACTGTTCTTGTCAGGTTCCTAGCAGAATTGAACTAGATATGGCCCGTGTGTAGAAAGCACAGTTCTTTTGTTCTGAGCAAGCTCACTGTTCGGACCACATAGGAAACACCGTAGAGTAGAAGAGTGCTCTTTTCTCAAAAGCAGAGTGTGTTTCTTGTAAGGCGAGCTAGCATTTGTTTCCCAGTCCTAAATGGCGTTGAATCACATGCAGTTTGTAGTCCTATGAGCAAGAGTTGTTTTCTGGTAAGGAAAGTCACTATTGCGCTCTCATTGCCATACAGTGCAAATAGCACTCGCGTCTGTTCCCAGCAAGTACAGTGTATTGGACTGAAGAGGATCTCCTGTTCTTGTCAGGTTCCTAAGCAGAGTTGAACTAGATATGGCCGGTGTGTAGGAAGCACAGTTATTATGTTCTGAGCAAGCTCACTGTTCTGGCCCTATAGGAAACACAGTAGAGTAGAAGATTGCTCTTTTCTCTAAAGTAGAGTCTATTTCTTGTAAGGCGAGCTCACATTTGTTTCCCAGTCCTAAATAGAGTTGAGTCACATGCAGTTTTTGGTCCTACGAGCAAGAGTTGTTTTCTGTAAGAAGAGTCACTATTGTGCTCCAATTGCCATACACAGTGCAAATAGCACTCGCATCTGTGCCCAGCAAGTACAGTGTATTGGACTGAACAGGAGCTACTTTTCTTGTCAGTTTCCTAAGCAGAGTTGAACTAGATATGGTCCATGTGTGTAGGAAGCACAGTTCTTTTGTTCTGATCAAGCTCACTGTTTGGACCCCGTAGGAAACACCGTAGAGTAGAAGAGTGCTCTTTTCTCAAAAGCAGAGTGTGTTTCTTGTAAGGCGAGCTAGCTTTTGCTTCCCAGTCCTAAATGGAGTTGATTCACATGCAGTTTGTAGTCCTGTGAGCAAGAGTTGTTTTCTGGTAAGGAAAGTCACTATTGTGCTCTCATTGCCATACACAGTGCAAATAGCACTCGCGTCTGTTCCCAGCAAGTACAGTGTATTGGACTGAAGAGGATCTACTGTTCTTGTCAGGTTCCTAAGCAGAGTTGAAATAGATATGGCCCGTGTGTGTAGGAAGCACAGTTCTTTTGTTCTGAGGAAGCTCACTCTTTGGACGCCATAGGAAACACAGTAGAGTAGAAGAGTGCTATTTTTTCTAAAGCAGAGTGTGTTTCTTGTAATGCGAGCTAGCGTTTGTTTCCCAGTCCTAAATGGAGTTGAATCACATGCAGTTTCAGTTCCTATGAGCAAGAGTTGTTTTATGGTAAGAATAGTCACTATTGTGCTGCCATTGCCATACACAGGACAAATAGCACTGGCGTCTGTTCCAAGCAAGTACAGTGTATTGGACTGAAGAGGATCTACTGATCTTGTCAGGTTCCTAAGCAGAATTGAACTAGATATGGCCGTGTGTGTAGGAAGCACAGTTCTTTTGTTCTGAGCAAGCTCACTGTTCTGGCCCTCTAGGAAACACAGTAGAGTAGAAGAGTGCTCTTTTCTCAAAAGCATAGTGTGTTTTTTGTAAGGCAAGCTAGCGTTTGTTTCTCAGTCCTAAATGGAGTTCAATACACGCAGTTTCTGGTCCTACAAGCAAGAGTTGTTTTCTGATAAGTAAAGTCACTATTGCGCTCCCATTGTCATATACAGTGCAAAGAGCACTCCCGTCTGTTCGCAGCAAGTACAGTGTATTGGACTGAAGAGGAGCTACTGTTCTTGTCAGGTTCATAAGCAGAGTTGAACTAGGTATGGCCCGTGTGTCTAGGAAGCACAGTTCATTTGTTCTGAGCAAGCTCACTGTTCTGGCCCTATAGGAAACACAGTAGAGTAGAAGAGTGCTCTTTTCTCAAAAGCAGAGTGGTTTTTGTAAGGCGAGCTAGCGTTTGTTTCCTAGTCCTAAATGGAGTTGAATCACATGCAGTTTCTGGTGCTACAAACAAGAGTTGTTTTCTGGTAAGGAAAGTCACTATTGCGCTCCCATTGCCATACACAGTGCAAATAGCACTCGCGTCTGTTCCCAGCAATTACAGAGTATCGGACTGAAGAGGAGCTACTGTTCTTGTCAGTTTCCTAAGCAGAGTTGAACTAGATAAGGTCCATGTGTGTAGGAAGCACAGTTCTTTTGTTCTGAGCAAGCTCACTGTTTGGACCCCTAGGAAACACAGTGGAGTAGAAGAGTGCTCTTTTCTCTAAAGCAGAGTGTTTTTCTTGTAAGGCGAACTAGCATTTGTTTCCCAGTCCTAAATGGCGTTGAATCACATGCAGTTTGTGGTCCTACGAGCAAGAGTTGTGTTCTGGTAAGGAAAGTCACTATTGCGTTCTCATTGCCATACACAGTGCAAATAGCACTGGCGTGTGATCGCAGCAAGTACAGTGTATTGGACTGAAGAGGATCTACTGTTCTTGTCAGGTTCCTAAGCAGAATTGAACTAGATATGGCCGTGTGTGTAGGAAGCACAGTTGTTTTGTTCAGAGCAAGCTCACTGTTTGGACCCCTTAGGAAACACAGTAGAGTAGAAGAGTGCTCTTTTCTCTAAAGCAGAGTGTGTTCCTTGTAAGGCGAGCTAGCTTTTGTTTCCCAGTCCTAAATGGAGTTGACTACCATGCAGTTTCTGGTCCTAAGAGCAAGAGTTGTTTTCTGGTAAGGAAAGTCACTATTGTGCTCCCATTGCCATACACAGTGCAAATAGCACTCGCGTCTGTTCCCAGCAAGTACAGTGTATTGGAGTCAAGAGGAGCTACTGTTCTTCTCAGTTTCCTAAGCAGAGTTGAACTAGATATGGCCCGTGTGTCTAGGAAGCACAGTTATTATGTTCTGAGCAAGCTCAATGTTCTGGCCCTATTGGAAACACAGTAGAGTAGAGGAGTGTTCTTTTCTCTAAAGCAGAGTGTGTTTCTTGTAAGGCGAGCTCGCGTTTGTTTCCCAGTCCTAAATGGAGTTGAGTCACAGGCAGTTTTTGGTACTACCAGCAAGAGTTGTTTTTTGGTAAGAAGAGTCACTATTGCGCTCCATATGCCATACACAGTGCAAATAGCACTCGCGTCTGTTCCCAGCAAGTACAGTGTATTGGACTGAATAGGAGCTACTGTTCTTGTCAGTTTCCTAAGCAGAGTTGAACTAGATATGCTCCGTGTGTGTAGGAAGCACAGTTGTTTTGTTCTGAGCAAGCTCACTCTTTGGACGCCATAGGAAACACAGTAGAGTAGAAGAGTGCTCTTTTCTCAAAAGCAGAGTGTGTTTTTTGTAAGGCAAGCTAGCGTTTGTTTCCCAGTCCTAAATGGAGTTGAATACATGCAGTTTCTGGTCCTACGAGCAAGAGTTGTTTTCTGGTAAGGAAAGTCACTATTGCGCTCTCATTGCCATACACAGTGCAAATAGCACTCGCGTCTGTTCCCAGCAAGTACAGTGTATTGGACTGAAGAAGATCTACTGTTCTTGTCAGGTTCCTAAGCAGAGTTGAAATAGATATGGCCTGTGTGTTTAGGAAGCATAGTTATTATATTCTGAGCAAGCTCACTGTTCTGGCCCTATAGGAAACATAGTAGAGTTGAAGAGTGCTCTTTTCTCTAAAGTAGAGTGTATTTCTTGTAAGGTGAGCTCGCATTTGTTTCCCAGTCCTAAATAGAATTGAGTCACAGGCATTTTTTGGTCCTACCAGCAAGAGTTGCTTTCTGGTAAGAAGAGTCACTATTGCGCTCCAAATGCCATACACAGTGCAAATAGCACTCACGTCTGTTCCGAGCAAGTACAGTGTATTGGACTGAATAGTAGCTACTGTTCTTGTCAGTTTCCTAAGCAGAGTTGAACTAGACATGGCCCGTGTGTAGGAAGCACAGTTCTTTTGTTCTGAATAAGCTCACTGTTCTGGCCCTATAGGAAACACTGTAGAGTAGAAGAGTGCTCTTTTCTCTAAAGCAGAGTGTGTTTCTTGTAATGCGAGCTAGCGTTTGTTTCCCAGTCCTAAATGGAGTTGAATCACATGCAGTTTCTGGTCCTATGAGCAAGAGTTGTTTTATGGTAAGAAGAGTCACTATTGCACTGCCATTACCATACACAGGACAAATAGCACTGTTGTCTGTTCCCAGCAAGTACAGTGTATTGGACTGAAGAGGATCTACTGTTCTTGTCAGGTTCCTAGCAGAATTGAACTAGATATGGCCCGTGTGTAGAAAGCACAGTTCTTTTGTTCTGAGCAAGCTCACTGTTCGGACCACATAGGAAACACCGTAGAGTAGAAGAGTGCTCTTTTCTCAAAAGCAGAGTGTGTTTCTTGTAAGGCGAGCTAGCATTTGTTTCCCAGTCCTAAATGGCGTTGAATCACATGCAGTTTGTAGTCCTATGAGCAAGAGTTGTTTTCTGGTAAGGAAAGTCACCATTGCGCTCTCATTGCCATACACAGTGCAAATAGCACTCGCGTCTGTTCCCAGCAAGTACAGTGTATTGGACTGAAGAGGATCTCCTGTTCTTGTCAGGTTCCTAAGCAGAGTTGAACTAGATATGGCCGGTGTGTAGGAAGCACAGTTATTATGTTCTGAGCAAGCTCAATGTTCTGGCCCTCTAGGAAACACAGTAGAGTAGATGAGTGCTCTTTTCTCTAAAGCAGAGTGTGTTTCTTGTAAGGCGAGCTAGCGTTTGTTTCCCAGTCCTAAATGGAGTTGAATCACATGCAGTTTCTGGTCCTACGAACAAGAGTTGTTTTCTGGTAAGGAAAGTCACATTGTGCTCCCATTGCCATACACAGTGCAAATAGCACTCGCGTCTGTTCCCAGCAAGTACAGTATATTGCACTGAATAGGTGCTACTGTTCTTGTCAGTTTCCTATGCAGAGTTGAACTAGATATTATCTGTGTGTGTAGGAAGCACAGTTCATTTGTTCTGAGCAAGCTCACTGTTCGGACCCCATAGGAAACACAGTAGAGTAGAAGAGTGCTCTTTTCTCAAAAGCATAGTGTGTTTTTTGTAAGGCAAGCTAGCGTTTGTTTCTCAGTCCTAAATGGAGTTCAATACATGCAGTTTCTGGTCCTACAAGCAAGAGTTGTTTTCTGGTAAGGAAAGTCACTATTTCGCTCCCATTGTCATATACAGTGCAAAGAGCACTCCCGTCTGTTCGCAGCAAGTACAGTGTATTGGACTGAAGAGGAGCTACTGTTCTTGTCAGGTTCATAAGCAGAGTTGAACTAGGTATGGCCCGTGTGTCTAGGAAGCACAGTTCATTTGTTCTGAGCAAGCTCACTGTTCTGGCCCTATAGGAAACACAGTAGAGTAGAAGAGTGCTCTTTTCTCAAAAGCAGAGTGGTTTTTGTAAGGCGAGCTAGCGTTTGTTGCCTAGTCCTAAATGGAGTTGAATCACATGCAGTTTCTGGTGCTACAAACAAGAGTTGTTTTCTGGTAAGGAAAGTCACTATTGCGCTCCCATTGCCATACACAGTGCAAATAGCACTCGCGTCTGTTCCCAGCAATTACAGAGTATCGGACTAAAGAGGAGCTACTGTTCTTGTCAGTTTCCTAAGCAGAGTTGAACTAGATAAGGTCCATGTGTGTAGGAAGCACAGTTCTTTTGTTCTGAGCAAGCTCACTGTTTGGACCCCTAGGAAACACAGTGGAGTAGAAGAGTGCTCTTTTCTCTAAAGCAGAGTGTTTTTCTTGTAAGGCGAACTAGCATTTGTTTCCCAGTCCTAAATGGCGTTGAATCACATGCAGTTTGTGGTCCTACGAGCAAGAGTTGTTTTCTGGTAAGGAAAGTCACTATTGTGTTCTCATTGCCATACACAGTGCAAATAGCACTCGCGTCTGTTCCCAGCAAGTACAGTGTATTGGACTGAAGAGGAGCTACTGTTCTTCTCAGTTTCCTATGCAGAGTTGAACTAGATATTATCTGTGTGTGTAGGAAGCACAGTTCATTTGATCTGAGCAAGCTCACTGTTCTTGCCCTATAGGAAACACAGTAGAGTAGAAGTGTGCTCTTTTCGCAAAAGCAGAGTGTGTTTTTGTAAGGCGAGCTAGCATTTGTTTCCCAGTCCTAAATGGCGTTGAATCACATGTAGTTTCTATTCCTATGAGCAAGAGTTGTGTTCTGGTAAGGAAAGTCACTATTGCGTTCTCATTGCCATACACAGTGCAAATAGCACTGGCGTGTGATCGCAGCAAGTACAGTGTATTGGACTGAAGAGGATCTACTGTTCTTGTCAGGTTCCTAAGCAGAATTGAACTAGATATGGCCGTGTGTGTAGGAAGCACAGTTCTTTTGTTCAGAGCAAGCTCACTGTTTGGACCCCTTAGGAAACACAGTAGAGTAGAAGAGTGCTCTTTTCTCTAAAGCAGAGTGTGTTCCTTGTAAGGCGAGCTAGCTTTTGTTTCCCAGTCCTAAATGGAGTTGACTACCATGCAGTTTCTGGTCCTAAGAGCAAGAGTTGTTTTCTGGTAAGGAAAGTCACTATTGTGCTCCCATTGCCATACACAGTGCAAATAGCACTCTCGTCTGTTCCCAGCAAGTACAGTGTATTGGAGTCAAGAGGAGCTACTGTTCTTCTCAGTTTCCTAAGCAGAGTTGAACTAGATATGGCCCGTGTGTCTAGGAAGCACAGTTATTATGTTCTGAGCAAGCTCAATGTTCTGGCCCTATTGGAAACACAGTAGAGTAGAGGAGTGTTCTTTTCTCTAAAGCAGAGTGTGTTTCTTGTAAGGCGAGCTCGCGTTTGTTTCCCAGTCCTAAATGGAGTTGAGTCACAGGCAGTTTTTGGTACTACCAGCAAGAGTTGTTTTCTGGTAAGAAGAGTCACTATTGCGCTCCATATGCCATACACAGTGCAAATAGCACTCGCGTCTGTTCCCAGCAAGTACAGTGTATTGGACTGAATAGGAGCTACTGTTCTTGTCAGTTTCCTAAGCAGAGTTGAACTAGATATGCTCCGTGTGTGTAGGAAGCACAGTTCTTTTGTTCTGAGCAAGCACACTCTTTGGACGCCATAGGAAACACAGTAGAGTAGAAGAGTGCTCTTTTTTCTAAAGCAGAGTGTGTTTCTTGTAATGCAAGCTAGCGTTTGTTTCCCAGTCCTAAATGGAGTGGAATCACATGCAGTTTCTGTTCCTATGAGCAAGAGTTGTTTTATGGTAAGAATAGTCACTATTGCGCTGCCATTGCCATACACAGGACAAATAGCACATGCGTCTGTTCCAAGCAAGTACAGTGTATCAGACTCAAGAGGAGCTACTGTTCTTGTCAGTTTCCTAAGCAGAGTTGAACTAGACATGGCCCGTGTGTAGGAAGCACAGTTCTTTTGTTCCGAGCAAGCTCACTGTTTGGACCCCATAGGAAACACAGTAGAGTAGAAGAGTGCTCTTTTCTCTAAAGCAGAGTGTGTTTCTTGTAAGGCGAGCTAGCGTTTGTTTTGCATTCCTAAATGGAGTTGAAACCCATGCAGTTTCTGGTACTACGAGCAAGAGTTGTTTTCTGGTATGAAGAATCACCATCGCGCTGCCATTGCCATACACAGGGCAAATAGCACTGGCATCTGTTCGCAGCAAGTACAGTGTATTGGACTGAAGAGGATCTACTGTTCTTGTCAGGTTCCTAAGCAGAATTGAACTAGATATGGCCGTGTGTGTAGGAAGCACAGTTCTTTTGTTCTGAGCAAGCTCACTGTTCGGACCCATAGGAAACACAGTAGAGTAGAAGAGTGCTCTTTTCTCAAAAGCAGAGTGTGTTTTTTGTAAGGCAAGCTAGCGTTTGTTTCCCAGTCCTAAATGGAGTTGAATACATGCAGTTTCTGGTCCTACGAGCAAGAGTTGTTTTCTGGTAAGGAAAGTCACTATTGCGCTCTCATTGCCATACACAGTGCAAATAGCACTCGCGTCTGTTCCCAGCAAGTACAGTGTATTGGACTGAAGAAGATCTACTGTTCTTGTCAGGTTCCTAAGCAGAGTTAAAATAGATATGGCCTGTGTGTTTAGGAAGAATAGTTATTATATTCTGAGCAAGCTCACTGTTCTGGCCCTATAGGAAACATAGTAGAGTTGAAGAGTGCTCTTTTCTCTAAAGTAGAGTGTATTTCTTGTAAGGTGAGCTCGCATTTGTTTCCCAGTCCTAAATAGAATTGAGTCACAGGCAGTTTTTGGTCCTACGAGCAAGAGTTGTTTTCTGGTAAGAAGAGTCACTATTGCGCTCCAAATGCCATACACAGTGCAAATAGCACTCACGTCTGTTCCGAGCAAGTACAGTGTATTGGACTGAATAGTAGCTACTGTTCTTGTCAGTTTCCTAAGCAGAGTTGAACTAGACATGGCCCGTGTGTAGGAAGCACAGTTCTTTTGTTCTGAATAAGCTCACTGTTCTGGCCCTATAGGAAACACTGTAGAGTAGAAGAGTGCTCTTTTCTCTAAAGCAGAGTGTGTTTCTTTTAATGCGAGCTAGCGTTTGTTTCCCAGTCCTAAATGGAGTTGAATCACATGCAGTTTCTGGTCCTATGAGCAAGAGTTGTTTTATGGTAAGAAGAGTCACTATTGCACTGCCATTACCATACACAGGACAAATAGCACTGTTGTCTGTTCCCAGCAAGTACAGTGTATTGGACTGAAGAGGATCTACTGTTCTTGTCAGGTTCCTAGCAGAATTGAACTAGATATGGCCCGTGTGTAGAAAGCACAGTTCTTTTGTTCTGAGCAAGCTCACTGTTCGGACCACATAGGAAACACCGTAGAGTAGAAGAGTGCTCTTTTCTCAAAAGCAGAGTGTGTTTCTTGTAAGGCGAGCTAGCATTTGTTTCCCAGTCCTAAATGGCGTTGAATCACATGCAGTTTGTAGTCCTATGAGCAAGAGTTGTTTTCTGGTAAGGAAAGTCACTATTGCGCTCTCATTGCCATACACAGTGCAAATAGCACTCGCGTCTGTTCCCAGCAAGTACAGTGTATTGGACTGAAGAGGATCTCCTGTTCTTGTCAGGTTCCTAAGCAGAGTTGAACTAGATATGGTCGGTGTGTAGGAAGCACAGTTATTATGTTCTGAGCAAGCTCACTGTTCTGGCCCTATAGGAAACACAGTAGAGTAGAAGATTGCTCTTTTCTCTAAAGTAGAGTCTATTTCTTGTAAGGCGAGCTCACATTTGTTTCCCAGTCCTAAATAGAGTTGAGTCACATGCAGTTTTTGGTCCTACGAGCAAGAGTTGTTTTCTGTAAGAAGAGTCACTATTGTGCTCCAATTGCCATACACAGTGCAAATAGCACTCGCATCTGTGCCCAGCAAGTACAGTGTATTGGACTGAACAGGAGCTACTTTTCTTGTCAGTTTCCTAAGCAGAGTTGAACTAGATATGGTCCATGTGTGTAGGAAGCACAGTT